>NC_089984.1:11713676-12013676 GCF_036417845.1 Apteryx mantelli | reverse complement strand
AGCTGAATCATGAAGCAGAAGTTTTCTTTAAAGCATGTTTCCTCTTTTCCCTCTTCAATAATAACCAATAACTCTCAGGATGACATTTTTCAAACTTTGAGAAGTTAAGATTAATGCATGACTTGTGTGTGTACGTGAAAAAGAGAGCAAGACCCTTCATGAAGGTTTCTTGCATTTTTAGCAGGAGAACTTTAGTTGATGAAATGATTTTTAAATCTTGATGCATTTATAGTTATTTATTTTTCTCTACCCATCCCTTTTCAGAACCTCTCCCAGATTAGACCACACTATTTTCCTAAAAAATTGAGCCAGAACTCCCTTTATTATTAATTGCTGATGGAAACTAATGGTTCCATTTAAAATACAGTCTATGAAGTGGCAAAGCTTTGGTTAGCCACAAGATACAGAAAAGTAGAGCTGGCAAGGTCTTTTGGAGGTCACCTAGTTCAGCCTTCCTTATTCCATGGGAAGATCAACTACTTCGTCCCTAATAGATCTTTGTCTAACTTACTCCAAAAGACCTGCACCGGTCAAATTCTACCTCCTCAATGTGCTTTCATAAGCAAAATTTTTAAAAGTCCTGCTCAACATATTTATAT
The DNA here is from genome assembly GCF_036417845.1 of Apteryx mantelli. NCBI lineage: Eukaryota > Metazoa > Chordata > Aves > Apterygiformes > Apterygidae > Apteryx > Apteryx mantelli. The sequence continues at coordinate 12,013,077 of NC_089984.1, read as the reverse complement.
ATTCACTTTTCTCCATTATTTGTAGTCTCAGGGTTGAAACTTCAGCAAACAGGAAAAATTTCCAGAGGGAGAGATGAGGCCTGGTAATGAGCTAGCTGAAAGCAAGGGGGTTTACAGACTTCTGGACCTGACCCATTTCATAATTCAACTTACAGTATGGACTTTTAAATTATTATTTTTCTTGGGAATTTTATTTTGCTTGAGGACAGGTAATTTTTTGTACCTTCCTCCTGCAGGAATCCTTAATGCTGGCCCCTACTGTGACCAGCTGGCCATCTTTTGACTTTTCTTCTAGAGACTGCCTTCATTTGAGGTAAAGCACCATTTGCAGATGGAATTTTACATATAATGGAAAGAGCGAGCAATAGCACGGTTTTTACATCTTTCTTCCACACCACAGGAAAATCTGCCCTTCTGACATTTCTAGCTCAGTTGGAAGCAAGAAAAATCAGAGCTCTCATAAGAGAAGTTGAGAACAAAATCTTCGAATGGTTAGATACTCAAAATAAGCACCTTACTGCTTAAGCTAGCTCAGCAACAGACAGCTTTGAGACTGTCCCATTCGTAAGTTCAGAGACCTTTCTGAAGCAGCAAAAATTCACCACCATGCTAACCATGCTGCCAACACAATGATCTAAACAAGGTGCAGAGAATCCTTCTACTGTATCTGGACTTCTAACGCTTGATTGGGAAGACCAGTTTCCACAGATACATGAGCCTCCTTGCTTTCTTTCTTGGCTGATCATAGTTTGTGCAGACTGAAGCTTCTTTTAGGTGGATTTGCCAGGAGTTCAGGGAAGGAAGTCCCTGCACGCCTGCATTCCTGTTGGATCTCAGCAGTCTGGGGCAGCCTATTTAGATTCTCCATCTGTCTGAGAACATGGACTGAATGCAGCTGGTATGTCTCCTGCTTTCTGAGAAATCCACTCGTGCTCCAGCATTAGCACTGCCTGGTTATTAGCAAGTGCCCTAGCTTGACTGGCAGTCTATCAGATCTGACACAAGGTGCTTCCCTTATGTAAATTACAATAAATGGCCACCACGCACGCACACGCACACCCCACTTATGGTAAGTATCTTTCAGAACCAATTATTTATCTGCCTCGAACTTTTGGAGCTAGATTTAACTGAGGAACAAAATGCTGTAGGGGCTGAACAGTCTTGAAAGTCTCACAATATAAATTGCCGTGTTATAATTACAGCCCAATTAAAATTCAGTGTTGCTCTCTTCATTAATTATCATCTCTAGCCTTACAAATAAGTTGGGAGAGACTGCTATTCTGTGGATCATGTAGCTATCCTCCCCCTGTTTTGAATTTGAGAAAACCATGCCTAAATTTTTGTGCTCCGATAACAGAGACAGCAGTAGGTTAACACCCATGTTTTACGCTCCCATCCTCACAATAACCCCATTTCGTGACTCACCAACGCTCAACTGAATGCGAGCAGAGTTCTTGTCAAGAACTCAAAAGGAAGTCTTGTGAACAGCAATACTGAACCCTGGTATTAGGATTCACAAAAGCTGCTGTTAGGACACCTAAGCCTACAGCAAAACTTCCGGGCTGCACAGAGGCCCACACTGACCCCGCAGGAACCCGCTCTGCTGGCTCCAACCTACGAAGAGATTGTGCTGGGTTAACTGCGTAGCAGTAGGCTTTATGTTGCCTCTAGTATCATACGTCTGCACTTCTTTAACCTTATTTTGGGAACAGGTTTCCTACGTCCTCCTGGCATAAAGCCAAAATAAACACTGTTGCCGGCTTCAGCAAATTGCATGTGGCAGCAGCTGCCGGGATCAGGCCTGTGCTGGTAGGTGACGGGCCAACACACAAGCCCAGTCTTAAGGATCATGAAAATCATGACTTCAGGCAGCATTTACAAACATAGAAACACAGGAGTTCACTGCAATTTAGCGATTTAGGAATTGCTAAATTCCTAAAGGAGGCAATACTATATTTTGCCTTACATTATTAGACACGCCTTGTATTTCACAGGGAACAACTCGCCTCACTTTTTTTGGAGTTAGTGCTTGCTTTCATTAATGCTCTCATTAATGCCAGGGTTTACCAGGGTGCCATGCACTAAATTAGGAGGGATCAGACTAATGGGCGTATGTCATTCATCTATTGCCACTGTAATGTTTCACACTGCAAAGAAAGTGTTTCTACAGATTTTTGCCCAAGGCCACACATATTCTTATGGCCTGACCAGAGTTTAATCACCCTTCCTTGCACCAGACAGACATGCTCACAGACTGAGAGAAAACTTCCATTTCTCTTATATCCTCCTTATTCCACAGTTAACTTACAGTATCTTTTTGTTTGCGACACTCATCATTCAGATTGATCACCTGCTGTATTACACTGGTGACTGGATCATTTGAAGTAGCTGATTTACTGATTCTGCCTTAACTGATTTTAATCGGTTCAATGTATTATTCCATCTTTAATTACCTCAGTAAAATCATAGTATATTAGCTCTGTAGTATCTTTGCTTCTCTTTTTTTATAAGTAAAAACAATAATAGTGACAAAAGACTCTTTTTTTGAGTGAGAAGTTTGCCATTAGCTTGGCTCTTACTCCAAATTAGTAACCACAACCCTTGCATAGATGCTGAAAACCCCAAAAGATTCAATTATCGTTAAAGAAAAGCATAAACAATCATAAGAGAATAATGGGGTACAAAAGGACTACAGTAAAAGACTGAATAAACAGAAAAGTAATTTAAAAGACATTTCTACATTTATAACATCTGTCAGTTCTTCTTTTGTGCTTAGAAACTAATCATCAAAGTATTGTTCCCTTAGTCTGGTTGGCAATGGGGATCACAAGAACCAGCAAGGAAGGAGCTGCTTCAGGTGCAGGATTACAGCAAAGTGTGGGGACCACAGTATCTACCGCCACGCCACACGATGATGGAGGGTGGCTATGAGGGAAATTTTGGACATCTTGAGATTCCTTATACATCTTCAGAGGGACTCCTCTAAGCTCCCCCTTTCCCTTCAACTTGGCCAACATCCCAGCACAATATGTCTTCTTTCAGATTGTCATCCAACATGAGGACACAGATCTGCTCCTGATATAATCAGCATTTTAGTTGTATTCCTTTTCTTTTTGCCTCTTGATTTTATTTTTTGCTCTATGCCTATGCTTTAAATATGTTTTCTATTCATCAAAGGAATAATAGCTATTCTGAATTAAACATGATTCCCAGGGATTGGCAGAGCTTTCTTCTCTGATATGTATATATAGAAAAAAATAAAGCTCAAAAGAAACACCAGGGGTAATTAGACAAAACAGTGTCATATGCGCTCACAAAAAGAGACCCATCAGGTAGTATATGTAAAGTGAGATTCCAAATCATGAAAGCAGTGCTTTCTAGTCACAAACTGTTTTTCATTTCCTCTTCTCTGGCATAGAAACAGCAGGCTTTGGAAACTTGCTGTTTTTTCCTTTAACTTTACATTGGTTATATATTCGGGCAACCCTAAGGTTGATTTTACATTTCTTTCAGAATACAGCCAATCAACAAAATCAGCACGTCTTCCAAACCCAGAGTTAGCTTGCTGTCTTTCCTCATAGGGGCTGTAAAGTGTAATTAATGTTTGCAAAGCACTAGAATATTCTTGCATAGAAAGTGCTAACTTAAGGCCAAGCATTTAATATGGGCAGAGCTTGTTCTGTCAAGGTTCCAAATGAGACTCAAGAGCAGATCCAAAACAGGAAAACTGACACGCAAATAAAAACATATTGTTAGTCATAGGTTAATAGGTGACATGTCTTGGGAAGATAACCTTTTCTTTAGGTACAGTATGTGATCTTTGCAGTAATTTTCCTGAGTGAATTGGAAAAGAAATAGCATGGGCTATTTACTGGAGGTCACATTTTTAATCACAAAATATTGAAGACATCTACCCTAAAGCTGTTAATCCTTTCAACCAAAACAAAACACAAAAGTAAAAACAAAAAGAAGCACTCCCACTAAATACTGAGCTCTTCGAATGTCTTAAAAACAACAGCAGAAAATAATGAAAACGCACAGAACTGAACGTGTTGGCGGACTGTCAGCATTTTTATCAGCCTGGGGGAAGAAATTTTGTTGGAAATCTGGAGGTCTTTGTAAATCCTTAGTTAGCAATGGACTTAAAAAGTATGGGATTGTAAGAATTGCTATACTGATCTAAGTCAGAGGCCATCCAGGTAAATGGTTGCCATCAGCTGCCTCAGAAGAAAGCTAGCAGTATATCATACGCTCATCAAATTACTGCATTTGACCTTGGCCAAAGGGAAGCAGAGAAGCAAATGGTAAGCAAGAGAGGTCTCCTTGGTTTGCTGAGGGAGGTGCTACACAGGGCCAGTGTTAGCGTTGGGGACTAAACACTGCAGGTTTCATCTGCTGTCACCGAAGAGACAGAGTTGCCTGGAAATGTGCCTGGAGGAGCTGAAGTTCAGCACTCCAGTTCTGAACTGCCCTTTGGCGGGGGCTGCTTCTTTCCTTTGGTTTCACCATGGGGATCCTGCGGAGGGTAGTCTCCAAACCAAGGGCTGGGGTGCTTCCCGGTTGCTCTGCATGGTCTCTCTAGTCGGGCAGAGGCCCCCCGCAGTAGGCAGCCACAGTGCCCTCAGTGTGTGCAGTCACTGTTTCTGAAGCTATAAAAGAAGATTTCACTGTAAACATGAATATGTGGCAAGGTAGATCCCCGATTCCAGGGACCTAAGCTGCAGAAACTGTTTATTTGCACCCCGGATTGCAATGAGACATGAATAGCCGTGTTGCCGTTGTTCTCAGGCTTCAACACGTTTAACTGGCATACACTACAGAGCGCAATTGTGCCCAAGAGACCGAGAAATCCTTCCTGAAAAAATATCAAAGACAATATTTATGTACATTTATGTTTGAGGTATAGGTGTGTGTTATGTGTTATTTAAATTATATAATAACCAAGGCAGAGTGAGGGAGAAGTATTATGAGGGACACCAGCAGATTTACTGTGTCACAGATTCCGAACAAGATATTCATGGTATTACAATTGTCATTTACAATTGCATAAAATTATTTACAATTTTTCTATGTTCAACTAATGTTTGATTTTCTAAGACTTCATATGTTACTTATTCTATAAAGTATGAGTGGAGACCATCAAGACCTGTTTATTGAATTGTATACACAACGGCTCAGCAGTTTGACTGAGTAATGCTTTCAGAAATCTCCTGAGAAGACAGGTTGATGTCTTGTGGTTGAGGAAATACTTAAGGTACAGGAGAAAAGAGGAATATAATTTTAAAAACACAGTATTGCCTCAGTTTCTCCTTGCTCCATTATGCAAGCGCTTTTGCCCACATGGAAAGGTTTGTCAAAGCTTTTGGAGGATTGGTTATGTACAATGTATTTCTTTAGAAGTGAATACTTTCTCCAATATTGGTATCTTTCAAAAATAATGAAGCTTATTAGCTTTTTGTATACTTGCCTATATATTACCATGTGTAAAGCATGAATACTGTATGTCATAGTGAAAGAAATGATAACCTGACACATTTTAGCACTTAAAGAGAGTCATTTTGACCCTCAGATTGCTCTCATTTGTCTTGTAATGAGATTCCCGAATCAAGCTGAAACAGACCATTAAAAACAACGGTCCATTAAGGAAATGAATTGTATTTTATCCTAAGTCATTTATGCCCCTAACCTCACGCAGATGTAGAACTTCAAAGCTGTGGGCTCTCTTACAGGAATGAGTCTATGTTCTGCAGTAATATAAACTGGAAGTGAATTCCTAGAGGCGACACATTTGCTCCAGCTTGATTTTGCAGTTCAAGTTTCCTGTAAAACAGTGCATGCCAGCACTGACTTAACAAAAAGATTAGCAGCTCTGAATATCTGGGATAATGAAAACAGCAAATGACTGTGCACTGCATAACAGGCACTTCATTTCAGGAGAGAGATACAGTAAACATCATTTGGCTTATAAAATGTTCAGGGTGATTATGCCAATTATTACCAGAAAGACTGAAAACTGATTTGCCAAACACATTTTGCCCAAGCACATGCTGAGAAAACCAGCATGAAAAAGAAACCAATGTCTTCCAGATGTTACATGCTGCTATTATCAAAGATGAAGATGGGAAAATGATATGTAGTGCATGAGTTCCCCAGACCCACAGGTCAGGAGGAAGCTTACACCAGCCTGCTGACTGAGTCGACCAACTCACATACAGACCTGAGCGTTCCTCTCAGTGAGCTTAGTATTTTGAAATTTGGAAGCTGAAAACAGATTGTTGTTCTAATTCAGTGAATTGAAATATCTGTACTAATAGATGGAATATCTAAGCAGTGCGAAGATCATCACCATGATGGTTCTGTTTGTCTCTGCCTAGAAAACATATGCTTGGGGCAGATGCACTGTGCTTGCTGACTCACAGGTCAGGGAATTCTGAAAAGGTCGTTCAAGCTGTCAGACGGAAAAGTTTGACAAATATTCCAACACTTCAAGGATGGCCGTTAAATCAATCATGATTTTTTAGTTCACATTTAAACTCAGTGACTCAAAAGATTTGCTTACTGTGCTAAGGCAGTATCTGTTTTGGAAACAGCAATGTGACTAGCTAAGCCAGCTGATTTTAAGGAGGAGACAAGAAAGAAAAGCTGGCATTCATTACGGAAAACTCTGGATTCCTTCAGCATTGTATTCATGTACTTTAGTTTGATCATGTACATTTAAGGCTGTATGGTTTTTGTCTTGATGGAAAACCAGATTAGTCTAAGGGGCTGGTATTTTTATGCTAGCACAAAATCCTGGTAGAGTGTAGAGGAGGCAAAAGAAGCATCTGTCAGATTTGGAGAGAGTACCTCAACATGCCAGTAAAACCTGGTAGCAAAATTACTGTTGTCACAGAGTTCACCAAAACCAAGGAAATCCAGGTCACAGGAAATAAAGTAGGTCTGTGTGCTTTGTCGTTTTGTTGGGTTATTTAAAATTTGGCTTCTTGAGTTTGACAGAGTCATGTTCTTTCCTCAGCAGATTTCCAGCCAGTTCTGCTCATCAAGTCAAGTGAAATTCCACCAGAAATGTAGGAAACCGAGGAGGGACAACAAAGGACTGATACACTGCCAGCTGACCAGAATCCCTGAAGAAAAATGGTGCATCATAACCATCTCTCTCACCAAAGAAGAACCTAGAGGTTCTGACCTGGGGAAAATGTAAGATCTAGTTTCAGAATCATCATGGACTGCACTGCAGCTCGTATCTGGAGTCTGTTTGAGGTTCTGGCACATGAAAACAATGAAGTTCCAAATATGGCAAAGATGGGAGAAGGTTTAGGGGATGTTGCAAAATATTGCTTGTAAACACTTTGCCAAGCCCATTTTGCCCAAGTGCATGTTGAACTGAGAAAGCTAATACTGACGATGAGACCTGTGCTTTCCAAAACAAAGATATCATCAAAGCTAAAGGAGAGAAATTCAATGTATTTTGATATTTCATAGCAGCAAAATGCTATTGCACCTTAATCTCTTTCCTTCTAGGAGTCCTGTAACTACCTTGCTGGATGTAGTTATAGATGAAACAGACACTCTTGAAAGACAAGTATTGGCCCTTACATGGTACAGGAACTACTGATTATTTTTACCATCTGGATTAAAGACAAAACAAACAGGCAAGCAAATAACACCCTTCTTCCAGTCAACATTGGTGGACACAAAGAAGCATAAAAAATCTTAAATTCTAAGACAGAAATAATAAACCTGCAGCTTCAAGCCTAATGACAGGAAACGTGGATTAATGGCAAATCTTACAGAATATGCATTTCTGCTATTTCTCATCATACAACTATTAGTGAAATCACACTGCTCAGTGTTTAAAAGACTGAAATTACTTGTGTAATGTCATAAACAGCAGATGTCACTTTCAGAAAACATTACAAATTGGAAAAACCTGGGAAAGATACAGACAAGATGATAATGCACATTTGTTAACCAATACACACAACAGATGAAAGCTTGTTCTAGTGGATACAACCACCCCGAATTGTCAGCATCCTGCTTACTATGCCAACTAACTGATTTTTGAAGAATATTTCTTCACATGTAAACATAATTTTACTTCTGCTATGTCTGTATTCCATTTACACTGACTCTCCAGAAAACACGGGAGAAAATTAATGCTATTTGCACGATTATCAGCACAGAACAAATTCCAAAATTGTTCATAGAAGCATTTGCAGAAAGCTAGCTGTAAATGAACCATCAGCCATGACAAACAAAGACACAGCTTTTCCTTTGAAAGTAGGATAACCTGTGAGTGAGCACAGTTATATAACATCTAACATCACCATTTGGGGCATTTCTCTATTCCTTTCTAAATGTCCATCAGCTTAGACAAACATAGCAGAAATCTGATCAAAGTATATTGGACCTTCCAGTGTTGGTGGAGTTACCATGTTGTTAGTCTACAATGATTACAGCTATTTCAGAGCAATAAATGTAAAGGCATGTTTGACAATCAAATCAAGAATGAATGGATGTATGTATAGTACCTGAATATAGCTACAATATTCCTAGAGGTGTACTTATTAAGTAGGTATTTTGGAAGACCCACATTGCTAGGAATAAAAAGACTTAACACTTTCTGAGATTCTGTTATTCTGTTTATCAATTTTCTCTGAAAAAGCTTCAGTGGTTTCTAATAGACATCCTGATTATACAAGCTATGTTTAGTCAATGACTTCTTTATAATGAGGCCAAAGGATATGAAAAAAGAACTGTTAACAAAAATTGCCAAGTAAATTTTAATAATGAGAAAATTACGTGTATGTGTGCTGTATGATAGGCACTAATGTAAGAACCTACATCAATCAGACAGAGATCTGCAGATGGACACTACATTCAGTTCAAAGATGAAGAGCCTACATTAATCAGATGCATTATCAATCCAAAAAATGTACTCAGTTCAAATAATTTTTACATCTTCACACTTGTCATGCAGCTATCTCAGTAATAATCTAGCAAAGGATGCTAAGATGAACCAAATAGCTTATTACAGGATAAACGTTTAAGGTTTGCCTGGTATATAGTAGGGCCATACCTCACAAGAAGTCAACCTGAATACATCCTAAACACCCTCTACACCCTGCAAACCCAGCTGGGGAATGTTGGGGGTAAAAAGTCTCTTCATTACTTCTGTTTTGGCCTTCAACAGAGTTTTTCAAGCTGCTTGTTCAGGAGTAGCAGAAATTTCAACAGAGGACATACGTATTTCTTAACCAGCCCCTTGGGTTCATCTGTTTGGATTAATGGACAGATTTAGCCTACCTCTGAAGCAAGGATGTTTACTCAATCCTCTATCTAAGATGAACAGAGTAATTCACACCTCCAGCAAGGCTGACCACATTATCTCCAGCCACCAGTGGAGAGAAATCAGTAGCCTGATAATCTGGTACACTCAAGTGCAGCTGCCAACCCCAAAAGGTCTTCCAGGCTTGCCCCTTCCATGGCAAAGGCAGCAATCACCCATCTGGGAGCAGAGAGGGAAATGTTGGGCTCTCAGCTTGAAACAAGGGACTCGGGCCCTGATTATCAAGTTTCATTTCCACTTTTATGGCATGACTGACCCGTTTCATTCTTTTCCTCTGTTAGTTTGTTTCATAGTTTAATGTTGTAAGAGCCTGTTCTATTAGTTGTCTTGCCTAGGAAACCAGCTGCACATCTCAAAGCTGCATTTCAGCTGTCCTCAGGCTCAGGCAGGTGGTTCTCATCATGCCTGGTTTACATTTTCAAGCCTTTCTTTACAATCACAAAAACTAAAAGAATATATATGTGCATTTCTTTTAAATAAAAAACAAACAAACAAATCCAGAGTTCCTGCTAATAGCCTAATTTCAAAAACTAAGGTTGTAAGCATGGAAACCTGCACCATCTGGGATGTATTTTATCTATAGACTGGAGGGGTAGAATCATTCACTCCTGAGTTCCTGTTCCGAGTCTCTGTAAAAACTTAGGAAGAAACTTTGAGGTTATTATTACGTGTTTAAGGAATAAATGTATTTTCTATAGCATGGGATTTATTTCAGGATTATGCTTTGGCTAGAGGAAAGAAACTGCTTTTTTTTTTTTTTCCTTATCCAGCTGAAGAAAAATGTCTATGATCTTTTTACACAGAAGTGCATTGGCTTATATAGGAGAATTCATAATGTGATGCATGTTCTGTTGTATTTATTCCTATGGTATATCAGCTTACCCAAAGTCAACTTTTGTCAGAAACAAACTGAAAAAAGCAATCTATCCAATGCCATGATTCCTTAACTGCATGAACAAAGTCCTGTAGTTGTACTCTCTTCAAAGAATCATGATACACATTGATACGCATAAAGTTTAGTATTATATCATGTTAGTACTCATGATGTAACTCAAGAAGTCAAATAAAAACAACATTTTTAAGACAATCTGTAGCCTACTTTTCTTGCCCTAAGGTTGAATAAAATTAGCAGGCAACAGCCTTAAGATACATAGGGTAGGATTCAAACATCCAAGTAGGTAGATGTGTATAAGGTGGATGCATGCTTCTGAGATAGGATGCCTACTTCTGAGCAAAGGGTTTCCCGTAAGAGGAGATGACATAGCTATCTACTTAGGATGGGCTGCATTATACCTTGGAAATGGCTATTTCTTTTCACTAGCTATAAATAAAGTCTAGATGGGTAGCTCAGATATGCAGTAGGTGTCTAGAGTTAAGATAAATAACACTCATAGTGGCCCTAGCTTCCTACAGACAAGACCCTTGGGAACTACTGAATAGCCCTAGGAGAAAAATAAATACAAGCAGCTGAGTTTTCTCCACACTGAACACGAGAAAACTCATGTTCAGGCAGAGATCCTGAAGAGAACAGGTTTTGTGCAACTTGATCATTTGTAAACAGAAGCTTATTCCACTGGCCTTGCAAGTTTATTAATGATAGTTTCCTTATTCTGCAAATTTTCTGAGATACATTCATATAACTGATGCAAACTCTTGCTGTGGTCTTTCTGAGGGGATATTGTCCAAACTCTTTTCTTGATGGGCTTAGTTCTGGGAGAAGGAAGGGAACATTGCTGTTGAGCATAGTTTAGGATGAATACAAATGTCTTTCACAGACTCCCTCACTTCAGTGAAGGAAGAATAAGAGAACATATTTCTGTTAAAATAAGGGCCAGGCAGGAGGAATAAACAGAGAATAACTAAAAATCTGTGATAGTCAAAATTAGTTACAGCATTGTACCTGTGATATGGGAGAGCCTTCTTACCCTAAAAAAGATTTCATGTTGCAGTTCTTCATCAGATGACATGAACTGCCCTCAGCAAAAGAAATTTTTACAGAGAGCTGCCATAGGGAAATGTCTAGGAGAATTAAACAATTCACTGTACTATGGTAGCCTCAGATCAGGAATTGCTAGTGGCTGCCACACTCTATGCCCTTAAGGACAAAAAAGGGGAAGAAGACAAGAAAATGAGAAGTGCAAGAAGAAGAAAGATGGTGCAGAAATAACAAAATACAATAAGCAAAAAGAGTGCAGCTGGGGACCCAGAAGGAGGTCTTAAAGCATAACATTGGGAACTTTTTAAAGTTTTTGGTGCAGAGACACCAGGCAAACTACAAATTCACTGGATTCTGTAAGACTGGCTGGTTTATACAAACTGAGATTAGCAACCTCCTGCATGGCACTTTGAACTCTGACTTCATACACTCTTCTTGTCAGAGATAGAGATTCAGAGATAGTCCTTTATTTTTTTAACCAGAGACATAATTTTTCCATCCCAGGAAAAAAGACATGCCTGAACATAAGTGATGCTAAAATAACTTCTTATCTGGCCAAGATACCTAACAGTAGCACTTTCAGCAGAGGATGAAGGTGAGTGTTAACAGTTTTCAGAAGTTGTTTTCTCTTTTTATTTAAGGTAAAATAATTAAGCATTAAGGAGGAAGATTTTACTAAGATCAGATTTCTCTGTCTTTTTTGGACACACCTCTTGTTCTGCTAATTACAAAAGTACTTGCTGATTACAAAAGTACTTGTGTTGATACTCTGGATACATTATTCTTAAGCATTAGTAAACAAACCAGAATGGTCTGAATTCAGTATTCACCCAGATTTGATGGAGATGTTGGACTAGGTATCCTTCTGAAGTCCTTTTCAACCTGTATTATTCTACGATCCTGCGGTCCCTTGAATTGTTCCATTTCCTGACATTCAACCGTCATCCTCTTTAGCTTGGGAATGTAAAACCTTCACAGTAGAGAACTACGCCTGTGTTCAGAGAGACAGAGCAACATCCCCTTTGCCTTGGCTGGATGATTAGACTCTCAGTAGATCTTCTCAGGCTTATTGTTTTAACGGCAATTCCTGGAGTAGTAGGTCCCACCTATCCTGACTTCAATGGCTTAGGTGAAAATTGGCTTACTTGGCAAGTTTCAGGAATCAAACACAGCTAGTTGTGAACTTGGGCAGAGGCATTTTAGCTATTACAGTACTTTATGCCATAATTCTCTCAGAACACACTTTGAAGAGCAAAGCATCACTGGGGCTTTTGCTTTTCCAAGCAAAGAAAAGCAAACAGAGGAAATGGACATCATACCCTTATATCCCCTTTGCCTGTGTTTCTGGTAGCTTGTTGAGCTCTGTATTTCTTGTTTATCTTTAAATGCCTTGAGGACTTCTAATAGTTCCACTAGAAGACTGCTGAAAACTTTCTGCTTTCGGGAGGCTCCTCCTGAAGTTCAGTTTGACTAGCCCCTTTATTCTACCCACTCTTCCTAGACATCCATGTACCTCTCTCTTTCGTGGGTTTACATTGTTCTGACATATGCTGAGGTTTTCAGCCCTTAGCCTTTTTCTACCCACGCTTAATTCTGCTATGAACATATGGACTTCTTTTGGCCTTTTATTTGCAGACTCTCTTAGCAATACGCTGCTTCTTATCTGACCTCCTTAGGTTGTTTTTTTCTTCCTTTGGGGGTGTATTTGAGTGTATTCCACTGTCAAGAATGCAGTGAGTTATTCTAAGCACTATCACCCCTAGGGTTAAAGACAGAGGAGTAAGTATGTCACAGCTGTGTGTCGAGAAGCCTACATTTGAAGCATAAAATCCTACTGGGCTTTTTTCCCACCCTGTCGTCCTACAAAATCAGATCTAATTTACTGCTGGCTATTTCTAGCTCTTCTTTTCAGTATTAGTGATTTCCAGGCTCCTCCTTCCCATTGAATATCAATGCTTCAAATTATATCCCTTCAAGATAGCAGTATCTCCTATGGGAATAACAGTTCCTGGTTACCACCTGCTGGCCAGAAGGGAACACACCACCGAACAGTGCTGCCTTTCCTGCAGAACTCGGGGAACACAAGGATCCAAACGATCTTAATTTAACAGGTAGACTCAGAGCTTCTGACAAATTCTAGAGATGAAAAATCAGAAATAGGTTCAATCAAGTTCTCAGACATTTTAAGGATGGTCTGACAGTAGCTGCGTGAATTTGGTCAGATACCATGGCATGTGGCATAGCACAAAAAAAATCGCTAAACATTTGAAGAGGTGTTGTTCCTCACATATTTGGAGAAGTTCAATCAGGTTTGTGGGAGGCTGAAGTAATTTCTGCTCCTGTAGCAATGATCCTTCTTGGTTACCTGGAGAAAAGGCCCTGTTAAAGGGTTATGTTTTTCCTTGCAAGGGAGCTAGACTTCTTTGGTGACAGGGAACAGGTTTCACCTGTCACACAGACCAAAGACCCTGCCCAGCACGAAGAAGCGTGGAGTGAGGGGATGACAGTAGTTGTGACTGTAAGAGAGACTAAGAAAGAGAATCTAAGAGAGGAGGTAGCATACAGCCTATGCAAATATGATCTGGGACATTCAGTGCTAAGCACTGGCTAGAAAAGGCCTGGAGATCTAAGGAAAAGCACATGCCGTTTCAGGACTTCACGTGCTACTTAGTGCTGAGCAGCTCCACAGAGAAACCATTTCCTACTTTACCTGGCCTCTGGGGCAAGGCCAAGATGGCTACAGATGTCCTATGCTGTGGTTTCTGTTTTGAGTTTCTGATTCTCATGCTGGACATCTGTGCAAACGGAGAGCATACATAAACTGTGAGGAAAGCCCAGCATATGTATTCAGCACTCTTGTTTTACTGCCGTCACTAAAAACATTTTCTGATGCAATATAGCTAAAGCTACCTGACCAGGATAGAGCATTGCTGAATTTCCATGAGTGCGTTACATCCACTTTTGTGTGATATGTTTCAAGGTCTTTGGCAAAAAACAGCTGCATGTTTATTGATGCTGTTTGTTTCCTCTACACCTACTAGGATAATACACAATTTTCACATTACTTAAAGTGTTGTTATCGACATAGACCAAACTGTATTCCTAATGACTGATCTATATATCAGTCTGGTATGAACCTCATTGCTCTTCCATTCTTTAAGGTTTTAATCCATGACTCACGTACAACTTCACTGAGGTGTAGAATAACGTCCAAGGAAGACTATTTTGCAATCAATAGCGCATTAGTAGAAGAGCAGTACATGCATGAATAAACTAATTGAAGGATGCATTTCCTCACTCTTGGCTCTGTTATCATATTTTAATTTTCTACAGTTTCTGCAATTTAACATTTTTGGTTGATAAAAAGTTCATTGTAATACTGAGGATTTATTTAACATGTTTGAAAATTAACTACTAATTTTGAAAGAGATTTGAACTGCGTGAGATTCAGTTAGAGCTATTAACACATTTGCAATCGCTCAGACTGAGTGCAAACCTTGACATGCTCAAATTAGTTGCCACAGAAAGCCTTGATGTCTTTGTCCTGATCAAGCCTCCTTTGCTTGTCACACAGAAGTAGCCTTGTAGTCCAAAATGGGTTACAAGGTCTCAAACCCTTACAGTGTTCTCTTGGAGGCACCTCCAACCAAACTTGATTTTCAAAATCCCACCTTTAACCTTTTACTGTCATTGCTAAATTATGTTCATTTTGTGTAGAAATGGCACACACAGCCTACAAACACAGAAAAGGTTGTGCTAGTAGGGGTGAAAAATGCTTTTTTCAAAATCAACCAGGTGTCGATACTGTATTGCTTTTAGAAAAGGCTAGATCTAAAGAGAACATGATAAAAAATTATTTCAAAGAGGGGCATCAGACTTTATGCTCTGTTTTAGACTACAACCCTAACCAAGCAGTTGCTTCCAAGGAGTGTTGAACCAGTAGCAGAGATCCCCGAGAAGATTCTGGTGGAAACACAGCAATCCACAAGCAAAGCTCTTCTATACCTCAGTGTAACAGAGACAGGCAGCAGCAGCATCTCTTGGCTCCTGCGCTATCAGTGCGGCCCCATGCATACCGCATACTGGATAGGGTCTCAGTTACAGGGGAGTCCTTGAGCTCTTGAGTAGGTGGCTATGAGAGACTAGAAATGTTCTGGAAGATTCATTTCAATGCTAAAGATAATATGTTTTACTGAAATCTATGCATGAATGAACAGTATAGCCAGGGCAGGAACTCCTCAGCATACAAGGGAGTTGCTCTGATATTCTGTTAAAACTCTTTGCTCTTGTCCCTTTGTTGCACTCCTGTACTTGCAAACCAAAATTGCACTGCAGAAGTTGTCAGGGAAAGCCGGAGCTTTGAACAGATCAGCCTGCATTTTCCCAGAGATGCACTGGTCTGGGGCGCTGTAGGACCGTGGTGATGAGAGAGTTGACCTGTGGACCTGTATACTCTTTCTTAGAGCTGTTACCTCACCTAGTGAAAAACAAATCAGCTACTAAGCTACATATTCTCCCTTCAGCAGACAAGACTGCTATCCATTCAGTCGCTATTTAGCAGGAAAAGTAAAGAGTTCTGTTACCTGCAGCAAGCACAGAAGTAGCAGCAGGAAAAGCCCTTCTGTTTTTAATGAAAAAAAAATCCATGGATCGCATATAAGGTTTGAGCAGACAACAGGACAGGTGAAGAAACTTAGTATTCTGGGATAAACCTATTAATCAAAGGTTTCACCTTAAATGCTCACTTCTACAACAATGCAATGAGACTGAAGGTCCCAACTCTGCTTCATGCATAAAACCACATCAAGCCTTTCATAAGTCCATGCTTTGTTCCCAGTTACAGACACTCATCCACATAAAACCATCTGTAAGTTAGAGTTTCAGTTGTCACTGTCATGTTTTACACTGAAGCCACTGAAAATCCTATTGGCTCCACCTACACGGATCGGGTGTCTTGTATGTAGAAGTCCTTCCATGACACTTCGTGATCTTCTCCCTTTAAGTTAGGGTGGAAACTCCACCTATCAGAATAGGAGGATACTCTTGCGGTATCTCTGTATCTCCAGAACCAGAAAAGAAGTTTTAAAATCCTTACAGAACTGATGAAAACTTTCAGTAACATAATGAAAAGTTTCTGTTTGAAGTAAGTTTTAAGAGGGTCCCAATTGTATTTACGTTTCTTTTCTCTTCTTTATTCTAATTTTTGGCTCGTGTCTACTTCTTTTCCTATATGTCCCTTTCTCCTGGTCTTCCTCTGGGACTAAGTGAGCTTTCTACAAACCTTTTCTAAAATTACTATTTTATTCAAGTGTTTTGAGTTGCAGAAGAAACCAAAAGAAAAAGCCATGATGGGGACATAAAAGAAGGAAATAACACCTTTCAGATTTTTTTCCAAAAATTGTGAATAATAATATCACACAGTTTTCAGGAAGTGAATGTATGTCAGATTTGTTTTATTCTTTGGGGAAAAATGCTATGTGACAGGGAAGAGGAGACTTAGCAGAGTAAAGGAAAAAAACGAGAAGAATGAACAGCTTGTACCAAGTGAATTCTTGTTTTATCTCCTCTCTCTTGTCAATATTATTTAGAGAGGGGGGTCACTTCTTGTCAAGACAGCCCTCATTTCTATAGTGCTTTCTATACTGTGTCTAGCACAACGAGACAACAATCCTGACAGGTTCCTTAATGACTGACAGTAATAAAATAATAGATATAAGGCCATGTCATCCTATACTTCCTCACATGGATATTATCCCTACTTTTTCTTAGTGCTAATATGAGCTACAGTCCTGATTATCCCTGTATATTGGAATATAGCAGCTACAAGACTTGTCAAAAGCAATTCCTGTTTCCCTGCACTGGAGAAGTTCAGCGTGTGTGTTACAGCTTTATGGTTAACTTTCGTTAGAAACTAAGCAGTGATGCATACAATGCCACTGGGAAATAATGAACCAAATATTAGCCTAACTTTACAGACTTAGAAAATAAGATGTCAAGCGTGGGGAAGCACACCCGTAACTGGCTTTAGGGAGAGAGACAGCTGGAGGTGATCATTGCTGCAGAGGCTTGTTTCTCCACAACAGCCTGAATGAAAAGCTATCCCCGAGAAGGCTCCCCTGAACTCTCCCAAAGGGTCAAATTTTCCTTCAGTTGGTGTAAAATCTCCCACTGATTTACTCTACTTATTAATTTATTTGCAGTTCACCTTTCTTAATCACTTTGCAGCTAAAATAAAATCCAGCATTAGAGTGCCGTCTTTGCAAAATTAATTCTTATGGATATTTCAGATTTCTGGGCTTTCCATATGAATAACAAATTAATCTGAGGTTACATTAATAAGAAAGTTCTAAAAGCAGTGGGATGGATGGGGATTAGCTGACTCAACTCCTATTGATAAATGCATGCCTAAAACTCCATACAGCCTTCTGTCAACACACACCTTCCCTGTTAACACAATTTTACTGCAGTAATTATATTTCTTTCTCTTCTCCAGAGGATGAGTTATTCTATTTCTAAAAGAAAAAAACGTGCACTGTCAAATTCATTCAGGAGGAGAAGTTAAAATAAACAGCTAAACTTAACTGCAACACTGTCCTTCCACAAAAATATTTTAAAGAGATAATATTAGATTGTAGCCAGAAAGTGACAAGTGTCAGTTTTCATTAAAATCTTCAAGTATGTTCACCTAACTGACAACCTCTATGAGATGTTGAGAAGTTATGCTGCTTTGCTACATTTTTTTTGTCTGTGTGATCACCACGGCAAATGGACCCCACTGCCTGTGCAATAATGTCCTCACATCAGCAATGGAACAGCTCAACTTCCACCTGCCATCTCAAACTCTACCAGGATTCCCAGGATTTTAAGCATCTTACAGATTAATGAAGGCTGTTTCTTTTAGACTCATCAACTTTAGGACTGTTCTTCCTCCCCTCTTTTTCTCTTGCTTGCCTGAAGTTTGCACCTATGTATTTCAGTGTTTTACTTTGCATAACCACGTTGGGCTCATTCTATAGGAACTCTGTGAGTTTAACCTCATCCTAGATTTATCAGGATTATTTTTTCCCTCCTGAAGAAAGCAAAATGTTAATAAACCTCTGAAGTACACCAGAGCACAGCACCAGTCGGTGAACTCCACACCACCAGAAGAAGGAAAGTGCCTTTCCAGCCCTATGTGTGCTCCATCAATCCATTGCCCTTATTAGAGTCAGTTTTCACAGACAAAATTTTCTTCAAGGGAAGACAGGTAGACTACAGATTATATTTGGCCTTTTGATGCAGTCTGAGAAGTCATGCATAAAACACACCTCTGGCTTTTGAAATGTTGGCACTTTGGGTGTTTAAGAAGAACAAACAACCTTCCTCCTTCATGTTGCCACCCCTCGGTACTGTCATACGCTGCCCCAGGGAAAACCCAGGGGCACTTGTCAAATAGCGACATGGCAGCTATACATCCGCCTGTTTGCTCATTGCACTATTTACTATTTACCTCAAGTAGAATTTTTGGCATGGTGGTAATAGATTTTATCATTTAATTGAATCAGTCACTGTCTATTTATGTTTGTACCACCAGCAGGATCAGCAAACACTTCCCAACAATCAGGGTCCCTCTAGAAACTAAATGAAACACAAGAGCACTGAATTCCCTCCCTCGCATCCCACAAGTGACTGCCAAGCAGGGCTGTTCAGATGCTTTCTGTTCCATTTCTGTACAGACCAGGAATCTCTGAATGCATAACATATTTGAAAAGCTTTTATTTCCCTGAGCCAGCTTTCTTCAGGCAGGTACTTTTTGGATCATTGCTAAGCTGAAACAGGGCTTAATATACGGCTGAAAACTGAACTCAAGGATCCAGAATTGAGACTGTAAGTTAACTGCTGGGGTCACCAATCCCGGGTGGGGTGCCTGGGACTCACTGTAGCACAAATACTTGGCAATAACTAATACTTGACTGAGTATCTTTTGTTATTTTAAACCAAAGAGCCCTAAGGTTTTGCAGTCAGAGAATCAAACAGGCTAGCGGAGATAATAGCGAGGTGGCTATCTTCGCTAGCCTATCCAACAGTAATCCTGTGGTAGCAATTTTTAAACTACTTTAAAAATACTAAACACATTTTGGTTCAGAACAGGTACTTGTTCTTAGTTTACACTCTGTCACCAGAAAGATCAAAGCCTGCATCTGAAGTTAGCAGTTTCCAACCAAGGACTGTTTCTAAAGACAGATACTTCATTGGAAAAAAAAGAAGGAAAAAGAAGAGACTATAAACCAAAAAAGCCCCTTTCATATTCTTGCATCAGCAGTCCACCTCCTGGTAAGGGCTGGTAAGTCATCTGCCTCTCTGACTCCACAGACTCAACCAGCTCTTTCTCAGGAAGACCAAGTACCTGTTGACGGGTACAATGGACAGAGGTGACCTGTCTAGCCCACAGGTTGCTGATAAACAACGTTCCAGTTTCTCACCCTCTGAATAAATAACAATGTTTTCTCTAAATATTTGACTGAAGTGGCTTCAGGCTATCATTTGTAACCTTTTCCTTTTGACTGAGAGTAAGTGATCTCTTGTTTTTATCTGTAGATAAGTATATTATCCCTACAGCTGTCTTGTCTTCCTCCCATCTCTCATTCTCTCTTAAGTCTTTCCTTAGAAACCTGACAAAGGATAGAAACAATATAACCTTTCCCTTAATATAACAGGGAACCTTAAGTAATCTTATTAAATTGCATTTCCCTCTCTAGTCTCAAAGGTTTCTATCTACCTTTCACAAAGCAAGAAAAGGAAATTTAGTTTGCAATTCAAAAAAATAACCTAAAGAAGAAAGCTCTGCATCTTTCCCTATTTTGCTATCAGCCACAAAACAACTCCTATTAAAATCTGCTTCTAGGCAAACCGATGTTTTCTTAACATATGTTCCTCAAAGCAGTGCCAGCTGTAGTGCTTTCTACAGCCAATCACTGTGTTAATTGAGGTAAGCAATGAAAACATAAACACCTGAGTTACAGCAGCTTCTCAGATATTTAAAGCTGACTTGGAGCTGCTGTGTTAAACTATTGAAATTGTGTCTCCTGTCTTTTCATATTTAAAGTCATGGAAGTTTTATTGGTGTTTCCATTTGCTTAGTATGGCTTATGGCTCATAGGAATAACAGGGATACCAAATGTAGCTTTGACTTCTGTTTATAGGCTCAGAGTGGTCTTAGTGATGTTTACCACAAGACCCAACATGATATATGAAGTATTTGAGTCTTTATCAACATCATCTTTGTTCCAAACTGTTTTTGTCATTAGTCATTTTAAATTAAACAGGCATGAAACAAAAACATACCTAAACATACCTTTCCCAACAGTAAGAACATCAACAGCCTTTCTGAGGACCGCCCCCCCTTCCCTCTCCAACATCCAGTTTTGTTTATGGTACTTCACATACTACTGAAAGAAGCTCTAGGTTTGATCCACAGTTCCATCCAATGGACCTGGGTGCCCACAGGTCAGGTGCTGACCAAGTTTTAGGCAACTGGGCCCAACGGTTGAAATAAAAAAACAGGTGCCTAGAATCTTGTGTCATATACCTCAAAAAGAGCCAAAAAGCTGGAGAAGAGCTACCTAATCCTGCTGAGAGTGAGAAGATAAGAATAATCCTCTACTGGGCTACCTTGAAATATATAAAAGCTAGCAAGCACCTCACACAAGAGTGGGCCAGAAAAGACAGTGTGCACAGCTTTGAGGAGCTGTCAGTACAGAAGGCCCAAGAACAGAGGCAGAATAAGGACACAACAACAGAGTAACTTCTCCTCAGAGAGCCCCGTACCTCTATTTAAGCTTACAGAGAGATGCCGATCTCACAGGCAACAGCGCCAAGAAAGCTGGAAGAAGATGGAACTGCTCACTCCTGTCGAGATACACAGAAGCCAGATATTAGGCAGCCTTGAGGTAAAAATCTGCACTGTCTCGGAGTTCAGGTGCCTATAGGTTTATGTGGCAGCTGAGCTGGAGTTTTCAGAACCATTTTATTGCACTTATATGCTTCAATTCTGCTTAAGCCCTAGTTGTCTTCTGTGAAGAGCTGACATTCAGGTGTGTTAGGAACATGCTAACTTATATAAAGTGGAGTTTTTACCCTTCAGACTCTTTTTGTATTAGCATTTCACTACTTCTCCAGTTACTGCAAGCTCCTAGATGACTAGCCTAGAAAAGGGCTATATTTTTACATAAAACATAAGTTGACTGAAAGAATAGAGCACTTCATGACCATCTTGTGCATGCAAAATATTTTTTCTCAAAAAGGCATAACCCCCCTCTTTTTTACATTATTTTTTAAATAGGGGCATTACCCATACCTCTTCTAAAATTCAGGAAAATCCTATAAATCCAGAGAACTTTTCTTCTATACCCTATTATAGGTGAATGATTGGAATACAAGGTGCAGCCCTATCTTGTAACTAGTCACTGAAACCCTTATTTGTTATGATCTTTGAGAGGCCATGCCATTTTGAATTACAGCAATGAATTATTACTGTGATGAAACGAATGGGCACAAACTACTTTGTCGTAGCCTGCTTTATTTACAGCTTCTACAGTTCCTAAAGAATATGGTTTTAAATGAGGGTCTTTGACAGCAAGAGCAGAGCACATTTTATAACTCCCAAAGCTACAGGAAACAGCTGTATATAAGCATAAACCCAGACAGTTTCTGTCTTCAAGTGCTGCAGGACACTGTTGGCCCAGTTGTCAGCTGTATTACAGCCCCTGTCATGCCATTTCACTTGTGTAGGGAGGCTATAAAGTCATCTTGTGCAGAAATACCTTCAGCAACGGGTCAAATGCTGAGCGGCGCTGAGCCGGCATAGCCGTTCTCCAGCCTGGGGCCTTAGGAGGCGCGCGGCTCTGCCCTAACGTCACTTGGCTGCTCTCTCCCGCGTAGCTCTTCTGCACACTGAGAAACTGGGTTACTGCAGTCTTCGAGGTACTCTAACTTCTACAAGGAAAAAGCCTGGTCCAGGAGATGCAAAGGGAAAAAAACAAAAACCTCACATTGTCTGCTCTCAGGGAACTGTCCCTGTGCCAGAAGCTCTCCTGGCACCAAAGCTTGGCACCAGGCGTTTTTCTTAGACCGCTGTAGTCATCTGTTGCCAACGGTAAGGTAAAGGTTCCCCCCTTGCCCCAGTGGATTATGGATTCCACAATCATATGCTCAGCCTAGATTAAAAAAATAAATAGAAATATAACCTTGGAGGCAAGTTATTTCTCTTAGACAGCACAGAAATAACTCCACAAATATTCTCCGTCATTTTACAAATTACACAGGGCACAAAATAAATGTGAGCAGTTCTTGCTTTTGGATGGACACTGTTGTTGAAGAAACTGTGGCAGCTTGTCAGGGAGCATACAGATGGCCTGGTGATTACAGAAATGGACTGGGCCTCAACACCGGAGCTAACTGAAAAATAGGAATTTTCAGTAAAGAATGTTGACAGAAAAAAGCTTTTTAAATTTTTTCCTTAAAATTTCCAAGAAGGATGTCTGAAAACTGTAGCATTTTATCTGAAAAAATGAATGATGTAAGCTAAAAAAAATCAAAGAGTATACTTTTTACATTTTTAATTCATTTTTATGAAATAGGAAAAACGTAGAAGGGAGATTTTTTTAATGAGAAAAAATACATGAGCAGAAAACCCAATTTTCGAATATAAGGCAGTTTCAGCAGAAAATTTTTGAGGAGACTTTTTTAGTTCAGTTGCAAGTTCTTCCACAGATTTCCCTAATGCCTCTGGTCAAGTCACTTCATTTCTCTCTCTCGGCAGCATATTTGAAAGTGGATAAGGTAATGCTTTTTCATCCATCCTTTTTCTGAGTCTTGGATATTTAGACACCAAGCTATTTTGGATGGGCACTCTCTTATTGTTATTATTTTATGTAGGACATTGCATAGCACGCTAAATTATCACCTATCATTCAGAGTTTCTAGGGACTGTCCTAAAACCAATGATAGATTAGAGTAATTCAGACTAACTGAACATTTTTCCCCAGGTTTACTTGTGATTTTCCAAAACTATAAGCACATAATTATAGAAGCACAGCCCTATGAGGATTAGTTGCTTGCTCTTTAAATTGAATCAGTCTGTTCCCATAGTGTCTTTGAACATATTCTGTTATTTGTATTTGAAAATTTACAAAGTGAATAAATTGTATTTATTCACTTTGTACAGTGTATAAAACCCAACAGCTTGAAAATTTATACATCAGTCAACCTTCAGGGATAAAAATAATAATTTAGTTTTTTAGTTACATCACTGTGATTTTGTGCATTATTTAAAAATATATTTGTTCAGCTTGTTTGCTGCCAGATGAACTCCAAGATGATCATTTATCATGGTTGACTGAACATAGGAAACCTGCAAATATGCTTAAAAGGCACATTTCTGATGGCATCTTTACTTCTTATAAAGGCTAATCATATTTTAATGTAACTTATCATTATGAAACAGAACATGTTATTTGTTAGACATCTTTGAAATCAGCACGGTTACCAATGTGGCCCATGAAATAAGCTTCTCTTGTGAGTGTCAGACCTGTGGCCAAGGTACCGTCCCCGGTATCACACGGCAGTGCAAGAGCTGCAGCTCTACATCTAAAAGGCGGTTTTGCTTCTCCTGGCTGCAGAGGCAGGGATGGCTATGCGAAAGCAGCAGGCACGGCGCAGACTGCGTGACTTTGGGGCACAGGCCCCAAAGCCATCTGCGATCACAAAGTGGACGTGGGTTCCGCACTGGACTTAATGCAAAACCAAACCAAAATCTTCCCTTTTTATGTATTGTATCAACAGAGTTGTTGAAAATCCTTCCTTTCTCACCAGCACCTCCTAGGAGAGCTCACTAAAACAAGGTTCGGCATGCAAAGGGGGAGGCTGGGGAGCTCCCTGTTAATCGTGGCCGGTGATCCCTGGAGCTGAAGCTCTTTACCCTCATCCAGGGCAGATATATGCCTGAACGTGCAGCTGCGACAGTCAGTCGGTGGGGAACGTACTCCGCTCTGACGAGTGCGAGTGCTAAGGGGGCTGTGGGAAGGACATCTGACCGTCACGTCAAATACCCACAAAACGCAGGATGGGGAAGTTGTCTCACTCCGTCTTGCTAAGGAAAGGGCTTCCAGACTCCCCCACTGTTTCGTCCCAGCTGCAATGCCCACAAGCCAAGGAATAAAGTAGATGCCTTTGAACCTTGCATACCTAGAGCTGCACATCAACTATTTGTTTAGGAAAAAGAAAATAAAAAGCAATGGATGCTTGATTCGGGTGAAAAGCTCAGAAGTGTTTCTTAAGCATAAAAGACAGAGTACGCTTTACTTCTCTGAGAGCTGGGCACAGCAGAAAACTGGGAACACGGGGACTTTGGTGGAGAGATAACGTAATGCATACAGCAGCCAATTGCACACATGCAGCATCAGCAGCAGAACCCGTGGCCTCGTGCTCCACAAACGCAGACAGCTAATACAGCAGTGACATCAGCTCATCTGGTGGAGGGAACCAGCACAAGCAAGTGGCTGTGTGCACTTTCCCCTCTGGAGAACAACATATCTCTAGTCAATATATCAGAGAGGCTTGTCTCCCAGACTTGCTGTCTTCACTTCTAGGGGTTACTGTCAGTTCAGCACAGCAGTGGGACAGGATCGTTACATGGAGTGCCTGGAAAGCCTAGAATACAGGCAGACAACACAGGGATGTTTCTGTGCCTGGTTTTTAAAAGGCCATTAGTCTAAACCTCCCAGCTTAGACTGCTGGCAGCACAAGCAACTGTTGGCACAAAGCACTGCAAGTGCAAGTGATATAGTGGGAATCATGTTGCTGTAGTCAAGACGGTCTAAGAACATTAGTGAGGGAAGGTTTGTAAGTAGAGGCAACATCTGGTATAATGGAGATTTATGAATGGCAACTGCATAGGTATATTCCTTGGCCTAAGGACTGGTAAAGTTTTAGCTTCACCTCTTTTCCTCATCTCACAAACCCACCCTCACACAAACCGTATCATTTTTCCCTCTGAGTGGCCAGGTTACAGGCAGCAGGAGAAAGTCTCAGATGGCTTCTGCTATAGTGTCAGAAAACTGCAGTAAGGTGGTCTACTGCAGTGAGACAGGTCTACAGATCACCCAAAAGCTTCTCCTTGGCCAGAATTTCTCTGGGGATGTGAAACTGTAACGTGCTGTGTCAGGGGAACTAGCGGTCGCTGCAGGCAGGGGGTGAGCATGCTGGCCAGGCGCCGTTGTGCTCCCCGCTCTACAACAGGCCCCTCCGTTTTCCTGCCTCAGGAGCTGCGGCGCGGGCCCCGCACCCTGCAGCTTTTCTGGTGTGGCACCCAAGCAGGTTTGTCAAACGACAGCTTCTCCTGTTGTCCTTGGGGTTTCTCTCAGCCCTGTTTTAAAAATAGGTTCTGAGCAATTTTATGTCACATAAGAATAAATCTGCATGCTGGTGCATCTTTCCTGTCACCGCAGAATAACAGCACTACAGTTTCTACATTTCAGGCTTTTTTTTTTCTGCAAAGATCAACAACTTCTGCAGCAAAAGGATACAGTATAATCAGGAGATCATCAGCTAGAAATAAGTATAAATCTTGCAAAAATGAAGTACTCTCTGGAGAAACCTGACGCTGCTTTTAGCATCCAAGCACACATACTGCAAGGCCAAATCCATCTACGGAACAAGTCAATACAAGCCTCTTCATATCATTGGGGTCACGCTTTCTGATGAGAAGAATATATATGTATACATACATACAAACACACACACACACACACACATATATTCTTTTCCCTTGAAATCAGATTTCCAAGAAAATCCCAGACATTTTGCAGATAGCTGATGCTCTGACATAGATGGGGCTGGGTCTGTGGCTGCTTTGCTCCACAGTGTTCACAGAAGCCTTGCTGAGATACTTGCTTCCAGGTATCTGTACCAGTACACTAAGCCCCTGAGATTTTCTGTCTTTCGTGTGTTTTGGTCAACTACTTAACAGTTCAAACCTGAGGAATTCTCTTTTGTTTAGAAGTGAATGTCTCATACAACACAGCACACTGTGTAGTCACACCTAATGATGACAAACAAGATGCAACCGTAGCCCTGTAACATGTCTTGCCACTGCTAGTAACAGGCCATAAGCTTTGTATGGAGTTTGCAAGGCCTCAGGACTGAGGCTTGTCAGGCCTGCTCTATCTGAAATTTTCTTGACACCTGCCTGTAGCTTTGTCTTGCTTGGTTTAGCTATGAAAGCAATTTCTAATCGACCATGTGACTATTTTTAATCTGTTTTACTATTGTTCATCTTTGTGTTACACAACCATAGTTTCACAGACAGCAGTAACAAGCAGTTATTCTATGTAGAATGAGGTATTTATGAGTCTAACACAATAGCATAGTATTAAATATCCATAAATACAAGCCTCGTACAATAGCAGAGGCCTTGAGAAGTGGAGACACAGGATGGGGCAGGCATAGACAAGTACAGGAAGGGGATGATAAGAGATGAGGCACAGGCTGGCCGCACTACAGACCCCATTGCTATAAAAAACTCACTAATGGTCAGTCAAAAAATGCAGACCTGGAGCTGGACAAAACTAGGTTTAGGGGAAATAAAGAGAGCAAAGAAATAATATCTAACATTTGTAGAGGGCACCATATATAGTAAATTTGGAGGTAAAGTGTGCTTCCCTTATCCATAAATCTGATTTTGACCATAATAAAGAGCTCAACGCATGCTCTTCTCCACCTACTGAAATGCTAAGAAAAAAACTTTTGGTTTTCCTGTCAACATCTTGAGGCAACAGTTCCCCCCCGCCCAGATCTGGAGCGATGCCTGCTTCTCAAGCCTTCAAATAATATTGTGCTTTTCATCTCCCAAAAAAGGAAACCAATTTGCCATTGTCTGCAGCTACCTTGGGCTGTTTCAGAGATTTCTTAAAGTGTTTTTGTCTTCTGAAACTGGAAGGTCTCCATTTGCACAGCTAGGTTTGAGACCCCAGCTTCAGCATTCAAAACATATTTAGGTTGTCTCTTCATAGAAGCTCAGAGACATCCAGAAAAATGCAGCATCATTCCCGCCCCGTGCAGAGCAATGGACGAACATGCCAATGGAGTACAACTTTGGTAAAAAAAACCCAAAGGACTCCAGTCCCAGATCTGGACCCCTCTGCCTTGGGGAGGGGGGAAGTAATCTCATAGACTACTGCTGCTCCCAAACATTCACCAAAATCAGAATTGTTCCCAGTGCACTTTCTAAACTCTGCACTGGGGATCTCTGTAGGGCCACCAAGGTAAGAAACAGTTCTCCCAAACCTCTTCTACAGCCACACGTTTAACTCAGAGCTGTACTATCATCCCAGTCAAGCTATAAAACCACACACATTGTACCTGTCCCAATTCTACCTATTCCCTTTAATAGCATCCCATGAAGCCATGATTTAAGTCAATAAGTTCCCTGTGTGCTGCTGATGAATCTGCTGTCATGGGCAGTGAGCTTGAACAAACACTGTTGTCCAGGCTGCCTGGATGACTCCAGACATATTTGAACAGAAAAAATGAAGGGTATCTGGCAGATATTTGTTCATGAATCACCATGCCTCATGAAAACTGCTCTGCTCTGGGTGAAGAAGTCAAAAGGGAAGGACTTGAAATAATCCCGGAATGACAGAGGGGCAACCAGTAACCTTACTGTTCAGGAACAAGGCAGCAAACAAAACTTTAGTGGCAGTGAAACAGGCATCATTAACATGAAGGAGATTTGACAGAAGCGATGGCAGGCTGATTCAACATTAGCAGGATTTCCTCCTAGCTTCCTTTAGAGTGATAACTCCAATAACCTTGCAGGATGAGCAGGGATAATAATAAAGAAAAACAACATCGAGAAAAAACCCTTCTGGGCTTTAAGCTCAAGAGCTTCTTTTTTGTAACTCAATTATTATATGGCTAGTTTTTCAATGCCTTGGAACAATAAAAATAATAAAAACCCTTCCATTTATAAATTAAATAAATAGACAAAGTAACTGCCGTCCCAGCCTGTAGGATTTACCACTGCTGAGTGTCTTTTCCTTGAATAGAGAGGGTGGCGTTGTTTTTAAAGGCAACATGAACAATGAAACATGCAGAATGGTTCGAGAAGACACACAATTATAAACATTTCCTACAGAGCACATTAGGTCTGCAGGTTCGTAAGTGCCTTTAACACCCATGTTTTAATCACTGGTCTTGAAACAGCTTATCCAAGGCCGAAAGTAGAACTGTTTCTTCTTAAATAGGAGGGATGATTTTGTGACCTTGACCTTCTCAAAGACAAAAACACAGTATTGTCTGCATTGATGCGTTGTTGTTGGTCATAGGGCTGACATCAGAGGACAGACCACAAGTAAATGGATGGACTGCTGTATTAATAA
Organism: Apteryx mantelli; assembly: GCF_036417845.1. Lineage (NCBI taxonomy): Eukaryota > Metazoa > Chordata > Aves > Apterygiformes > Apterygidae > Apteryx > Apteryx mantelli. Next base: position 11,984,375 of record NC_089984.1, on the reverse strand, counting down.
GGCCAGACACTCAGTTGGTGTAAATCAGTGACCTTCCATTGACTTTACACGTCACCAGGTGGCTCTCTCACCAGTTGGCTGGCCTCAAGCTACTATTTTGTAAACTTAAGCTGCTACAAGGAATCATTTGCAGAACAACAGGGGACTGCTCACTGATTCCTCACTGATGAAGCAAAAGAAAAAGGGAAGAAAACAAAATTCTGCCTGTCCCAAGCTGTCAGAGCAGAAACAATCCTCCCCATCTCCATAACACCTGGAAGAGCTGATTACTACTCTTGATCCCAATTACAGTGATAATAACGCAACAACATGGGTTGTTCTTTAAAAATAAACAGAGATGAAGTGGTGTTATTGATCACTGTTATTAACATAGTGGGTCAGCATAATTTAAACCTTTCCATTAAGGCACAAAGATGGGTTTTCAAGACAGGGCATCCGTGCAATTATTGAGCTGAGTGGGAGGTAGAAAAGTAATTATGTAAACTAACTAAATTAAGAGGATTGCACAGTTCATTAGAGTCCATTTTTTTGGTCAGCATTTTGGATCACCAGCTGGTATAGAATTTCATTTCCATTAAAAAGCATTAATTGCATCTCTTCTGTGAAAGCAGAGCAGCGTGCTAGTGCGAACAGCTCCATCCTTGCTAGTCCAGAGCAGGTGTGGGATCAGCCTTCCTCCCCCGCCTTGGCGCTCAGGAAGGCCAGCCCTGTTCACTCACTGGGCCCAAGATGGGACAACAGACTCCTGCCAAGCGTGCTGAGGATCACACTGCTTGGTAGGAACTTGTATAATTGACATTCTTAAGGATTTAAGGTGATTTATTTAGTAAATATGACCAAAGAGAGCATTCCACTTCTAAGCACAGAGCTAGGCCCTTCCCCAAAGGCATATCTTCATGGCCAAAAAGAGGAGCAGGGGAAGGCTTAGTCACCCCACGTTATACATACTGAGCCATGTCAGAGTGCTCATTTCAGGCTGGGACTTTTAAATGAGCCTGAGAGCGCTGGCCATGCTACTCCAAGTTATTTGCAGTCAGCCATCAGTCTGGGCTTTCCAGAGACTGAAGAATCCAGCCAAAATTACTTCCCTGGAGTCACGCAGAGAAATGCAGTCCCTCTCACGCATCTATGCTATTGCCACTTTCTGTGGGTTCACCCTCTCACTGAAGGCATAAACATGCCTCCACTGCTAGATACAGGCTCTAGGAGGGACCTGGGGATCTGCAGGCCACGAGCAAGGCACAGCCTGCGACTGCATGGCCCGCTACCTCTGGCTTTATTAGCCTTTGTGTTACTCTGGAGTCACATTAAGGTAAATGTTGTTGCGTATACTGCCAATTATATGTGAACAACACTTTAGGCCCTCAGCAAGGGAAAAGTTTCCCATCTGTGGGAGTCCAGTCTGAGCAGAAAACAATCTTCACCATGCAGAACTGAAGGCTTTGTCACTTGTTAGTTACACGCGACTCTCCCTTGCTCCTGGGGAACTCTCTTCCTCATCGACATTTCTATACCGACATTATGGGCTGGCTCGAACCCATGACCATCAGTCCCCAGCTGCTCCTCTGTCCTCTGGACAGGGGGTCAGTCTACAACAGGCAAATCGTGCCCTGCTTACATCCCTGCCATAGTGTTTCTTGGGGTTATGTTTTGTTTAGTTTTATTAATTATTTGGGCTTTTTTTCCCCTGAAGATGCTTTTATGCAAAGGCTTTTTAGTCCAAAGGCTAGTGCCTATTATGCTTTGATTCACAGGCTGGTCATTCAAGCTGTTTACATATGACAATTAATGCTGCAGAATTTCATAAAGACAAATCTCTTTTAAGTGTAAAGAGTGTAAATGGATAGAATCAAGTCAAGAGAGTGATTGTATTGGTTTTACTTGTTGAACAGTAGAAAAGAAAAACCCCAAAACCCAGGTCTCTGCCTCCCTCAAAGAAACCACTAAATATAGACACAGATGTTTGCAGGGAGAGAAATGTTTCCTTGCTCAGGAGCTTGTTTACGTAGTACTCTTCCCTACACAGGGGAAAAAAGGACCTAATTCAGATGCCTACAGGAAAAGATGGATGCTTGTGCCCTGTGAGGCTGGTATGGAAGTTCATTTGATTTTTGTAGCTAATAGCTTTTGTAGAGGCTTTACCTGCAGTAAGCATCATACTTTGTACTTATTCTTTATAAATGAGCATCCTGCGGGTGACTAAGCAAAGGGAACCTATGGAAATATCCTTTTACAGCATGTAAATCATTGCTGCAACATTTGCTTTTCCCCAGCTGACTGTATTAATGTGTTGCTTGCACTGATAAATTAGGGACTTGAGAACAGCCCATTCGGGAGCCCTCGGTGCCTCCGCCTACACATGCCTCGCTGTGGCGCAAGGAGCACAGCTTTGCACACAGCCGAGCTTCTTGTGATCACTCATTTGTAATATATGGATGTGATCACACAGAAACCATCACGGTGGGGCATGCTAAAGCACTAGGACCAACACCGTACCTATACAGGCTATACTTTTGGTATGCCAAGGAAATTCGTAGGGTCACAGCAGGCAGAGCACTGCTGTCCCAGGCTCAGTGGGCAGTAGGGGTCTGCCCCTTTTTGCCACTTTCATTCAGACTGAGTCTCTCTTAACCCTTTAACCTTATCCACTTATTTTCACAGGCAAGCTCTCAAGGGACTGAGCTGGACTGTGTTTTTCTTTTCCAAAGTAGAAGCTAAGTATGCCTAGGGAATGGCAGCAGGAGTGGAGAGATACTGTCTCTCAGAAAGACAAAATACCGTTCACCACCCTCTTGTCTCTGTGTCAGGCAGTGCTTTGCAGACCCCAGGCCCCGAGGAGCAAAGGAGCACACGATAAGTTGCTGCTCAAAGATCCAGAGCACCACAGAACAGCAATGTCAAGTTTAGGAGCCAGGAGTCACATGCCATCTTTTGCATGTGAAGCATAAGGTACCTCACCCTGGAGCAGCATAAAAGTCACAGAAATTGGCTACAAGTGCAACAACTTCTGGTGCACAAAGAGGACCAGGTTAAAAGAGATGTGGTGAAAGAAGAGATTTAAGGAGTTTAAGGAGCTCTTCAAAAAGACTTAATGTGGATCTTGCTCAAGGTGATAACCTTCTGTTAGTTATCAGGATGGCTCATTCACCATAGTCTAAGTTGAGAGATGCATCAAGAAAGAATCACTATGGATTCCCAGAGAAGAAAAATGTAAGAATTTAAGCAGAAGGAGACACAGAAAAATGCAATCCTATATAAAGATAAAGCCACAAAATAGCAAGGTAAAACTAAATAAACAAACATTTTTTAATACAAACCAGAGAATGAAAATAAAGGCTACCTCCTCATCTTTTCTAGATCTAAAAAAACATTTAAAATGTCAATGGAATAGAGTAAGCCCTTTTTTGCCTCCCTTCAGACAGGTTCATGAGAGTGCCCCTAATAGCCAGTTTCATTTACATCACTTATGTATCCCTGACAGGAAAACCAAGTAGAGTAACACATGAGGTTTGGTGTCAGCACCGTATCTTGCACAGACAGACACAGTGTTTGAGAGAGTACTTGAACCTTTTTTTTGCACTGAGTTTCACAACAACCACCAGGCAACCTCTAACAAAAGTCAAATCCGACCTCTCATACTGTTTATTAGAATCTCTAATATGATGCTTATAATAGATTGTTTACTGTTATTTTTTGCCTCTTTTAATGGAAGAGAACTATCCTACTGCGCCTCCTAATTTTGGCCTCTGCACAGCCACATCAGTCCCTTGCATCTGAGGAACAGTCTTGTCTTCTGCCATGCTATGGATGTCTACAGCCTCACTTCTTGTTTTTCTGCATTCATGATAAAAATTCCCTGGGAGGATGTACACCACCTAATGTTTCACAGGAACATTTTTTTAAATAGTTCTGTAATTACTTGTCCCTTTATTACTAATTCAATCATTCACAAAGTATTCAATCCTTGTGCTTTGTCTGCACAAGTTAAAGTAATTAATTCTCCAGTTTGTCTGTCTAGGGTATGTTATTTTACAGTGGGATTGTTCCTCATTATTCAACACTTCATGTAAAGCTTCACAAATGGCTGAAGTTAATGCAGCTGCCGGAAGGTTTGAAAATATTTAACTTTCTTTTCCTTCCCACTAGCTCAGATTCATAGTTTACCACACTTTTGATCTATATCTTCATCTCAAATGGTATGATGAATAACATTTTACTAGGTTAATCAATATATGCCTCACCTCTAGCAACAGAACGCTAGAGAACAGTTAATTAATCCATTTCTAGGACTAGAATTAAACAAACTATTAATATAGATTTTGGCCATTCCTTGACAGCTTTTCTTGTTTTAGAATCAAGAAGAGAAAGGCAGATCAGCTTAACAGCAGTTAACTTAGCAAGGCTTCAGTTAAGCAGGGCTTAACAGTGTTATTAATATTGTATGTAATGCTTGGTATTATAAATATTTTTGGTATATCTAATTTTTATTAGTTAAAGGAAGGGAGGGGTTGTACTTCCAGAACCCTATACTCATAAAAAGATCAGTCTTAACTATTCCAACACATGTACAGACTTGTAATGACTAGATATTTCTTTCACCTAGAAAAAATCATAGTTAGATTCTCAGAAGCACCTACCCACACTTCACTGTTACTACTCATATCCTGAGTCTGACCAATATAAAATGTGGCACACTTTTGACTAAATTCCCCACATCAGTTGACTTATAAAACAACTCAACAATAAAATATTATTCTTCATAACCTGAGGTTTATCAAAACTAACAGATCAGCAGCAAATGCCAATGTAGTAATCTTAATTTGACCAGCATTACCGTCTTCCCGTCTTTATTCTAACTTAGAAATAAAGGAAATGAATGTGAGGTTAAAGAAGAAAAACGTAGGCTCTCCCTCCTTGACATAGATCCAGATTCACGTTTTAGTCCAAGATACAAGTTCCTGTAAGTTTTCCATGATATTATGATAAGAGTTTCAAGGCCCTGTACTCCTGTGTCTGTAAAAGATGAAAACAGAATCAAAAACTTTTGCACTAATGATCCTTTTTTGCTCTCTTGACTACTAACCATAGAAACTAAATTTTCTGAGCATCCTGATGCTTCAACAAAACCTCTTCATTTCATGTTAAGATGACAAGTTTTTGTTAATGTGGCTATAAAAATAATTGTAAAAAATCTCATGTTTCATTATTTCCTCCATAAACTTCACCGTTTCTTTAGAGATTTTTAGTAAGTCAAAAATGAAATATCAGTATTTTCTGTTACTTCATAGGCATAAACTCTTCTAAAGTAGCTTTTGTCTTTGCATTTCTGTTGGTAAAGTTGATACAATTCATCACCTGAAATTTCAAATCAGCATTTTCTAGTATTGTCTATTACCAGTGAAGTAAGTTTCTTTGTACTGATCCTTAATAAATCTAAAACTAGAAAATATTCCTCTTTTACAGACCCTTCTGACCAACTAAGCTCCGTTTTCCCTCTTTTTGTGCTTCTAATTGCCACCTGTTGATTAGGCCTCTGATAACAGGCTCTCTAAAAAATATGTAGAAGATATGATTGGACTGAAAGGCAACCCTTGCTCCTATACACACATGCATCATGTTCCGCATTTTCTTTTTCATGTTCTTCTGTTGTATAATCACCTCCATGTTAATACTTTTTGCTCTAAATACCTCTTCAGGGATGTGCCTATCATATTCCCTAATTTATCACCATTGTATAGTAGACTGGCTTTCATACCACTTCCAAAATTTGCATTGACTAGCTTTATTTGTTGACTTTTATCACTGATTTGTTTCGTGGTCTCATGTGAAAGTAGAGAATTAAGTTATTACTATTCCATTGATCACGATATTTCCTAGCCAGTTGCACAGCAGGACTTTTTTTGCTGATGGCCGCTAACTTGTATGTATTCCTCTTCCTGAATTTATCATACCCGGCAGACTCACACACTTTCAGTTTCTATGGATATTTCTTTGTTTGAAAGTTAAAATTTTGTATTAAAATCATTCTCACATGTTTTGCATATTCATTCATTCCTACTTCTTGTTGTCTTCCTTTGCATTCTAGGATATAAAATACAATTCTACATCTATTTGTATGGTTGTCCATACATGAAGAGCATCAGAAAAAACATTTTCATACAAAACATAATCACTATCTTTCTAGAGACCAGAGGTGAGATGTTCCCTATGCTGATCCCACTGGAAAGGATGGATTTGCACCTGGAAATGTCATCATAGAAAGGTTAAGATAGGCCAGATATTACTCACTATCAATCTCCAATTGCTCCCAAGTCCTTTTCACCATCAAGCCAAAGGAAGGTATCCTTTGCAACTAAGCAACTTTGGCATTGCTCATGAAAAGATCTTGCCTTCTCTGTTCTATTACACTGTATCAGTCATTACTTGATTAGAAATGTCAAATTGTACAGTTCTGAGGGAATTGTATAAAAAATACAATAGCACAATCCATACTTCTATCGCATTTCTGTTGGAGGGATGCCAAACAGTCTTGGCTCTGAGCAATAACTTAATAATGTTCCATTGGTACGTCTTACTTTGAAGTGTTGCTGAGTGGCTGGCAGCAGTTGAGTGGGAAGTAAGCATATTTGCATCAAGTAAAATAAACTGCCAGGGCTGGACCCATTATTTGCTGTCTCAAAACAGAAGCATTTCCAGGCAGAACCACAAGATAGCGCGTGTATATGGGGCAGGTGCTTTGGCAGTAAGGTCATAAAATAGCTTATGTCTAGTCTTACAGCTTTATCTCCCTAGGTTTTCTCTGTATGGATGGAGAGGATGAGTTCTGGGTGAGAAGCTGAACAGAAGTATGTTGAACCAGTCTTTGGTCTTTGGTCTGCCAGAGCCATCTGTACCAGCCCAGCTGCTTTCTGCTGGAGTACTCTGTGGGTGGCTGTAGGACATGGAGTGCATCATCATTTCCAGTGCTGCATTATTGCTGGCTTTCCTCAAAGCAATGTAGATGAGCTGTAGCATATGGAAGCCACACTATGAACATACTTGTTGCATTTGTCATATCACGAGTTCATATCAAATGGAAGTAAATGGTGCATCAGACTGGCCATGTAATCTGCTGCCTACCACAGACTGATGTAAAACTCTCCCAGTGTACTTCACACAGTTTCTGGTCTCTGGCAGCATCAATAAGCTGCAATTCTTCTTCTCGGCTCCCCACTGTATGCATATTAAAATAAAACTTGTGAGTTGCTTCCAGATTAAACACATCTTTCTGATTGTTACATAAAAAGGTCATGTTTGAAGGGCAAGGTGCAGACTTACATTGCCAAGGCTGGTGCATTCAGAAACAATCAGGACAAATCACAGTCTGTATATGCCTGACTTACAGAGGCTCTCAGCCCTCCTAACTGCGGCTGAAAGGAAGCCCTTGAAACTGCTTTTGAAAGTCAAGGCCATAGTGTGCACAGCACATAAACAAACAAGTATTAGACCTTGCATTAGCTTAAACTCTCAGGTAAAAAGAAGCTATGAAATGTAATGTACACAGGTATTGTTCCTTGATTTTACTATGTTCCAGTTGATAAAAAGTTTGAATACCTTTAAAATACTTCAAAAGGCAAAATGACATTATGATGCATGTGAGAATGAGACAAAATATCAACTCCAATAACGCAAAATAAAACCAAAGCCTTCACCCGGAATCTTGAACTAAATTGAACAGGATTTGCATTTCACGGTTCAGCTACTGATGCTTTTCTACTTTCTTTCTTTCTTTCCCCCATTTTTGGCATCTGTATTTTGAAGCAGAAATGCATTAACAAGAAACACCTAACTGGAGCATCACCCATCTCACTGAAGCTGTGACAAACTGGGAACAAGCCTGTTATTAGAATCCCTAAAAGGGTGATTTCAGCACTGCAGATAGGCACTCAGATTTCTACTATCTACCACAAACACCTCAGAGGAATGATTTGCCTATTGTCATGTTATCTCAACAGCCTAGGATGAGGGACAGGGTTTTTTTTTTATTTCCACGTCCATCTTTTGCTTGTTTTCAGATCCAACCTGGAGCCACCAGGTGAAAGGGCCAGGTAATAAGGATCAACAGCTTATCCCTCAGGACTATATTATCAGTAACCCAGAAGCACTCTGGGATATTCTGTCCAAATATCCCTATAAAACAAGAGTTAGAAATGCAGATACCAATGCAAACACTTTGAAAATGGGTGTCTGTGTCTCAGATGAAGTTGTTACAACTTTATAATAGTATTTAAATCTGACATTTGCAAAGTGTTCAACAGCCAGCACCAGTTTCTCCTGTGGTCAGCAGGGGTTTCTGAACAGCTGGCAGTGGGGGAAAGCTGGTGATTTACAAGAGAAAACAGTATGAATGACTAGGAAAGCACCCTACAACCCCAAATGAATCATTTTGGTCATGTTTTTTGGGGGGGAGTCTGCAGCACAAAATAAAGAAACTGCTAGTGCCTTATCTGTGAGTTCTAGTACTTGCCTGGGTAACCAGCCCCAGCAGGGGAACACAACTGCAGCCACTGAAAGTAGTCCATGAAAGGACTCGACAGTGCTCCAACATAGATTTGCTTAACTAGCAGAAATTGATTTTTCCATTGCTTAACTAGTAGAAAATATATCCCAATGATCAGTAGTCAGTAATGATGTTTTTACCTATCTTTGAAGACGAGGACACATTTAAGAAGGCTTTCAGAACACTCTGTTTCTTTTTGTTCTCATATTATCTGCTGATATTTATGTAGTACTTCACCTCATGCCCTTTAGGAGGAATTCTGAATTAAGGAACCCAACACTCATCTGGCTAGGCACTGTAGCTTCTGTGAATGCAGTGGCATTACCATGACTTGGTTAAGATTTGATTAGAGAACAGTCATATAGCATAAAAACAAGTGGCTACATAAGGCCAGAGCAAAGATCTTAAAAGTCTGTTGTCTTGTCTTCAGTAGTGGGTGATAAAAGACACCAAAGGAAGAAGCTAAGACACAGCATTCACAATGAGTTATCTGCATTCAGTGGAAAAATAACCAAACAGCAGGATACGTTGACCAAAAGTTTCAGATGTGTTTCTGAATTGACTGTGTGCACATCAGAGGAAAGCCCCCAAGAACTGTTTCTCTCACACTAGTGGGAGCTGGTGCCCACCCAAATCAGGACAGGGACTCTGTAAGAGTCTGCTGCTAATATTGCAGAAAGTCATCTGTTGCACATGCACGGCATGAGGTTCTCAAACTCTAACTTTTCAACATCTGAGACAACTTTTTTCAAGTGAGTCAAAGCCACTTTTTCTCTTTTGAGGAGCAGCTCGTGGCAAGACTGAAGTTCCAAAAGAATCTATTTCTGAGTTATCTGAGTGCATATATAGCCCCTGAAGACTTTTTAAAAGAATGGGAAAAAAAACTTCTTAAAAGAAAAAGAAATAAAAAAGAGGAATTGTACGCTTTGGATCAATGAAAAATGGACAAACAGAATGTCACAAAATGTAGCAAGAAAGAAAAACTAAACCAAGGGCCTTGTGTTTGAAAAAAGTGGTAGAATTTGGGTAAAGTACTTTAGAAACTGTTAGTGGGCTAACTAAACTAATGCATTCAAAAGGAAAGTTCTTACTCAAAATCCAGATGAAGAATTTACTATAGGATTTCAGCTTCTTACTAAAAAAACTGGCTTTTGGCATAAGACGCTTGGCCTGTAGATTCATTATAGGTATCAGCAATGAAATTCTTCCATTGTTCAAGGCTCCGGAATTGCTTGGGGTGTAAAGGAGCTCAGACCCAAGCACCACCTCTGTACCTCAACATTTTATTTTTCTGAACATAGGACTTGTACCTGCACCATAAAATAGCAATATATATACAACAGCCACTTGCTGCACATGCTTAGACACAGCAAATTTTCAGTAGCAAAGATAGCTGAACCAGTACACTGATTAAGAAAACATTATTCAGCTGCAGTGTAACATTGAAGGCCTTTATTTCCTTTTCATCTAATACTCAGAGTACCTTGGTAGTAAAAACAAAATGACAGAAAGAAATCTTTATTCCAGATATGCAACAAAACTCTCAACCATAATCCTACTCACTCACTCTCTGGTGCATAATATCTTACCCAGTCACTTTTGTTAAGACACATTTGCAAAAGTTATTGTGAATTATTTGGAAAAGGATATAAAGACAAGTCTGTCACAGTAAGGGCAAGAGTTGTGCTTCCCTGAATACCTGGTATCCCAAATTCAGTGTACATCTTTCTGTGGTTTTGGAGTGAGGGCCATGGACTTCAGTTGTGACTTGACAATGAAACACGACAGGATATGATTACTTGAATATGAAATCAGATTTCTGGGGAAGCTGCCTTTTTGCAATCATTGCACTTTTATTAAATTTGACACTACACACAGAGATAAAAATAGTCAGTGACTACATTTCATTATTGTGGTAAAACAGACTGCTTTAATAAAAGCTTCCAGGCCTTCTCTCTCTGTCTAAAGGTCCAGACTGTGTTACCAAAATACATGATCTGTAGTGCTTCGCTCTTCAGATAAGCTTGCTGGAATGAATGCACGTGGGGAATGAGACACTGCCCAGCATACGTAGGGGTAGTGCAATCGCTCAAAAAAACCATTCAGCAAACACTGGTGTTAGCGTGAGGAGAAGCATCGGTTTGTCTTAGAGGAGCACGGAAATGCTGCAGTAACCCGAAGCACACAAGCCAGGCTATGGATGAGGCATGTGGGCAATGTTTGTGCCACATACCGGTCTTTACTCATTCATGAGGGCTATTAGTTATGCACCAATTCTCACTACTAAATTCATTTAAGGAATTGTGGTCCACTGTCCCTACAAAATGTAAGATGCACATCCAGCTTGGGTATGTTACGAAAACCAAGACCTTCCCATTTCTCTAGCCTCAATAACGAAGTTCTGGCAATCCATGCCATGCCAGGCTTAGCTCTCAGCCAGAGAGGCAGTTCAGGTGGTGGTTTATTTCCAGCATTATTGCTGGTAGATAGTTTTCAGGCATTATTAAATTCCTACTCCCTAACAACCAATTCCCTGTTATTATTATTATTATGCATTGACAGCCCACTCACTACCTGTAATCATACAATGTATTTGGCACCAATCAAGCTCCGTTTGCTGCCTGAGAGTATGGATTTGGTCTGATGGACACTATCAAAAACAAACCACAGAACCGCTTGGGGCCAGATAACACAGACAAGCCAGTACAAACTGAAATTTCATGTAACAGCTGGAGAAGTCAACTGGACGTCATCACACAGTGTATACTGCACAGTATAAAAGGACAGAAGCAATTGACTGCATTTCTAGCAAATTACAGTGTATTTTGCAGACTCACACAGATATTCCCCTCCATTCTTAAATAAACAAAAAACATGATTGTGAAAATTGAGGGCGAAATCTGTATCATTTGTATGAACCTTCTGAGTACATCTGTTCAGCTGATTATTGATGCATTACTAGTTAATGCAATGGAGCATTAAACCCAGAGCTCTTTTCAGATACACAGGAATCAATTAGAACATGCACGTCACTTTGCCCATCTAAGCACCAGATTTCAAAGTAGATCTCAAAGTAGCTTGCTTTGACGTTTCCCCTCATCCCCCACTGGGCTCACTCTGCTCCAGCGTGGGGCTGGAGAGAGCTGTCCTGGTTTGTGATGCTCGGTGACCTTCATGTGGGAACGGGGATTACAAGAACTTAAAATGTTCAGTCCCACAAACTAGGGGGGCAGAAGTACTGTTTGCAAAGAAGTGTATCATAAGCCAGTCTTCAAGGAACTAGGTCTAACCCAGAGGTGAGTTGAGCCTACCTGAATCCTGAGCAAAATACAAAGCTTACACATACAAACTCTGTATTATTTTAACTATTTTCTCTCTTACTGCTGGAGTCTATATAGTACCTTGTTTCTGCGAATGCACCCTCTCTCATCCAGTTTCCATACTGTATGCCACCAGTGGAGAGGAGCTATATCAGGGAGCAAAACTGGCTAGCGATGGTGAGGTCGCAAAACTAATTTAACAGGATCTAGAAGCATGATCTAAAACTAAGGGAATTCTCAGGTTCCTTTGCCAGAACTGCAGGTAATAAACCTAGCACTTGAAAAATGTTGGAGTGGAGGGGTTGGAAAGGAGGTACTGAGAGAGAAAAGGTAATTTTGGTATTGGGATTACTGGCATAGCAATAAGAGGAGCTATACTCACTATTACAAATGGAGCTCTTAAAGCCTGTTGAGAAAAATCCATTAGTCTTTATTTTTAATTTTGTTTGTAGAATACAGAAAAAGTCTCCTAACTTTTCAGCCAGGGGAAAAGCCACAAAATTTTGTGCGAATTTCCAGTAACGTGAACAATCAGTAAGTGACTGATTTTAATGAGACCTCCAAGAGTCATTAGAAAGTTAATGGTTTCTCAGATGGTATCACTTTCTCAGCTGATTACCTTGCTTCATGTTGGGAGTGTATGTGATACTGCCTTGCAGGGATCAGCAGCAGCGTCTCTCGCACGGAAAGCAACGGCTAATAGCGAAACGTCTGACTTGCCCTTCCTGCTTCCCCTGAGCTTTGCCCTCGGCTCCCTCCCGGGCAGCCCCCGGAGCTGACGCTCGCTGGGACTGCGCAGCCCCGCTTCCAGGGTCAGTGGAAGCAGCAGCCAGCGGGCTGCGTCCTATTTGTCCCCACTTACAATCCTTCCACCCTTGCTACAGCTCTGCCTTTCCCGCTTAGCCCAAGTACGAAGGGCCTCCTCGGGTGGCAGCTGTAGCTGGCTTTCAGAGGCCTCTATTTCACACAGCACTTAAGCCCCAAGAGGGGACTAAACACCTGCGCTAGTAAAGGGGAATTTATTTCCAGTAATATATTTCCACGATCACGGTTTCCTGTGGTGTTTAACCCATGCAACAGAGCACTAGTAGGTACCCAATGTGAGAATTATGTATTCAGAGTACATTACGACCAAATTTTCTCACCACAAACCCCTCCCTCATTCACACACACACAAAGACAGAGAGAGAGAAACGCTGGAGGCCACGTTGGAGGCACTGCCATTTCCAAGGGAGCATCACCGGATGCGTGCAGTCCTCAGGCAACACCACTTGCTGTTCAAAAGGTGAAGAGGGACCTTTGCCAAGGGAAAGGCACGATGATTTTGAGAGTGATTATAGTCCAGTTGCTATGAATCCCTCTGGAAATAACTGTGTTGTTTTGAAGGCTTTCCGGGTTAAACCTCTTCACACTGATTACGGCAAATGCAAAGTACCATCAAGATACCTGTTTGCAGATCTTAGCTAATAGCTGAAGAAGTGAATCAGCTCTGTTATCGCCTTTATCACTGACATGTGTTTCTCCCTGAAGATGTGTAAATAACTGTTGCCAACACAGCTGACACAGGGGAGAGACACAAACAAAAAATGAAAAGTGTCTCTGGGATATTTGCAGGCCCACCGATAATAAATTTCAAAAGCTTCTGCTTTCTTATGGCATGTACATAGACCTTAGGCTAAAAATACAGTTCCATAGTAAAGATGCCTCCTTTCTAAGATACAACCTTTGGATTTATACTACAACTGGGTTGTACTGCTGGTGTTTCTCCTTTGGACTGAAGGAAGTGTAGGAATACACGCTCACCCATAAAAGTGGTAATGATGTCATATTAAAGGGAAGAGTATGGAGGGACTTAAAAACAGGAAACCTGTTGGACAGAATTACCGTTCCCATCACTTGTGCTGAGAGGGTAAGGAGAGCTAATTTACAGCCCTGAATTGGGGACTATTACTGATTTGAAACAGCCGCAGCAAAGCCTCCTCTGAACATTGCTTACTGTGTACATTTTGAACATCCCTCCTGGCTTATTTTACGGAGAAGAATTTAAACATAGTGAAGAACACGTTCTTCACTCAGACTTATCTTCATGGATTACAAGTGGAGAAGTGACAGTGAAAAGGAGAACTCAGTCAAGTGGAAGAAACTGGCTAAGTTATTTTGTTTATTATATTCATTACAGCCATGCCCAGGGACACAATGACTCTAGGGCCCTGTTATGCAAAATCACTGTGAAACACAGAATAAGAGCTTGTGCGAGCCCTGAAAAGCTTGCAGCTAAATAGATAAGACAAAGGCCAATGCAGAAAGAAAGTACACAAAAGGACTGTGAACAAAGCAGTAATGGCAAACATTTCAGTGTCACAGGAATGCGTTTAATATTTTTTAATTTCATGCTTGATTTGGGGTGGGCAAAGGGGTGAACTTCTGATGGGCAGGGACTAGCTAAGTGGAAAACCAAAGGGACAAGATGCTGGGGAGAGGAGAAAGAAAGAGGGAGCAGGAGGACGAACATATTGGCTGAGCTGCACAGATTCCTGCAAGGCAGCACTCGACCCATGGACTAGAGACAGAAACAGTCATGAAGACATTTGCCCACATATTCACAAAAAATAAAGGAGAGGGAGGAATGTCACCATCAGGATATTGTTGTTTGGAGCCAGGTCATTCACTGATTAAAATGATGAACGCCAATTCTATCCTGAAACTAGACATTGACAAATCCCATAGTGTCCTCTCTGTTGCCCAGTGTTTTATTTTACTGTTCACTAATTCACCCAGAAGATCTGAATTAAAAAAAAAAGTAGCCTGAGTTTAGCAACCTGGTTCCCCAAAGTTAAGTGGTTTGGAGTTTTCCTGCAGTTTCATACTATACTGTAATATACAGCATAGACAGGAAGCACTGTGTTTTTCTTAAAACTGAACCATCAGGGTTTACAGGTGAGCTGCAAATCACTCTTGCCAAGAAAAGACTTTCTGAGAGACTATTGTTATCAATGATCTAGATACTTTAGAAAAAATATTATGGAAAAGCCATTACACAACATCAAATATAATCATTAACCACTGTCAAACTGATACAAAGATTGATCAAAAATGTTTGATAGGACTCTAGCAACAGCAAAAGGCCTCACAGTCCCTGCCCAAAAGCTTACTCATTATGTGCTAAAGAAGGAGCTGCTACAATGCTGTGATTTTCTCAGACTCCAAACTTTAGCGGTGATATTATACTATGACTGTTTAAATGGTTTCAGAGCTGTCCTTGAACTGTGTACAGTAATAATTCTGGGACAACTGGCAATAAAATGGTGAGCCCATAATTGCTTAGGTCTTGGGGGAAACAAGAACTAGTTTTGCACATGTCCAAATTTCTGGTAACTTTCCAATTCTTAGAGACCAGTTACAATAGCTTAGCAGCAAACAAGCAAGTACTATTTGCTTCTCTATGCTAAAAAGAAAAAAAAGAAAAGAGTAGAAAGACATATATACAAAAAACAATTTTCACTGCCATCCCCAAAAATCAAGACACAAGCAGTTTTGTGGAAGATATGGCTGTGCAGTTATAATATGGCCTGCAGTTACAATTTGTCCCCGGAGCGCATTTGAGTATTCTCTTTGCTGGCTCCCACCAGGGCAGGTTGAAGGCCTCCTCCCTGGCTGCTCGCATCTGCTCTGAGCTCCTCCGCGAGCGAAGGGCTGCGCTCGTGCTCAGGAGCACCCCTAGGACAGTGCTACCGTCACCGTCACCTTAGTGCAGCACTTCCTAGAGAGGTAACCGAGAACTGTAGTCTGGTTTCCAGAAACATTTTAATGAAAATGAAGTTATGTTCATTTTTGTGCTTAGCTTTTTTTAATACTTTCAGGTTTTCGATTTTGATTCTTTCTCTCTCATTTATGTGTATTTGACCCGGATTAAAGCCAAAACTTTTGAAGGAGAAACTGGAAACTGAAATGGGTTTAAAGATATGATTTCAAGTTCAGAAATTGTAGAAATTCATCATATTTCTGAATACATTTTTGTTTTCACAAAGAGCCATTGCAGTTGGGGAAAAAGAAAAGAAGTAAGAGAAGAGAAATGTCAGTTACTTCTCCTTCCCTCAGAGCAGTAATGAAGATAATGAAAGTGAAAGTCAGTGTTCAGCATCATCTGGTGCAAGGCAATTTCTTTTTTTCAGCCATTAATCTTAGTGTCAGAGTCCTTGGAGGTTTCATCATTCTCTTTATCCAGAAATATTTACTTTAGCTTTCAAACTGTTTGAATTTAGGAGAAAAGAGCTCATCATTTTGTGCGTAATTTCAGCTGAAAATAATTCCACAAAGGTTGGTGAAACAAACTTAGATGCCACTTGTACCGTGCAGTGAAACCTCCCAAATTGCTGCCCAAGGGACTGATGAAACTGCTTGCTCCATGGGGGTGGTCTGTCAATAAGAGTGAAGTACAACTGTACACAGTGAGACACATTTGGGAATAATGAGGGGGGTCTGAGAGCATAGAGCAGTCTGCTACGACAGTCTCAGACAGGTTTCGGAATTTGTACAGTATAAAAATTCCTTTACCCCAAAGTAGGTGGCAAAAACAAACTGTTTTTGCTAGATGTTAACAGATAAGACTTCAGGGTATTAATTATACTGTTATTTCCAAATGACATGAAGATATTCTGCATGAGAATATTTTTTTACCTCAAGTTAACTAAGCAAAATGGTCACAGCTTTTCCCACCAGGCCAAAACATGATTACCGTACCTTTGCTCACAGGCAAATACTAAAATTCAGAAAATTCAGCAGATAGGCAATCAGATTTTTTTCTGCCATACAAACAGGCAGTTCAAATAAAAAGAAATTCAGCTCAACACTACATTTGCATTTACTTGCCTCTGTTGTAGTAGGAAGGCTGTGGCTACTCAGCAACCTATCCATCTTGTTATCGGATTGGCAATGCAGGTAGTGACAGATAGAATACGAAGGGTGTGAGGAAAAGGATTTTTTTCAAAACAAAACAAAAAAATAATACTGATCACAAGCAGCACTAGATAAGAGAAAGAGCTGAAGATATACTCCAGCTTCAGCTCCAGCACGCAGACCAGAAAGAACTCTTGTCCACAAATTTATTGAAGGACCCAGAATATGAAGCTGGATGAGGCCCATCAAGAAGCAAAGCCATTGCGGTGGGGGACCTGGCTGTGGATGGGGTAGCAGGACCCTCTTACCACATAGCTACTTTTCCGCAGCAAGACTGAGAGGGTGATTAGTCCTGCAGGCAACAGCCAGCATTTAGGCCAGAAAGCACTGAGATGCGAGGAAGGATTACTAAAGCAGTGGAAAGGGCCTTGCAGATGCTGTGCTTGACTTACACATGGAAAACTCTGTGCACATTTGCTGCGGGGGATGCACACTGGATGGGCTTGCAGAAAGCAAGCCTCTCCAGAGGGAGAAGTGGAAGACCCCGCTAGAAGAATGACACAAATGGCAGGGGAGGGGAGTCCCTTTTCGCCAGGAGAGCCAGCAACACCCGTGTCAGCCCAGGGAAGAGACCAAAACCCATGCTGAATTTGCCAACACCTTTGGAAAGCCCCTAACACTGTATTCCTTCCTCACCCCCACTGCCCTGACCATTCCACCTGCGGGGGGGGACATACCGTCCTCTCCTGCACCTCCTTGTGGCACGAATGCAGGTCTGGCACAAGCAAGTGAAGTTCTCACTGGGCTAAGTAGTGTAGCGGGTTAATTTGGATGAGAAAATTCTAGTTAAGATGGGCTAGTTAAGTGGGTTGCACTGTACACATCATCTCCGTGCCATGTGGGCTCAGGCTCGGGAGCCTGGCTCTGCATCGAGCTCATCTTGTTCCAGGGAACAGACACACTCGCTTCTGCCATTTGTTACTCGGGATGCGTATTAATCACTAACGCCTTGTTTTCAAGTAAGGGTCTGCTGCATGAATCACCCAGAAGACAGTTGTAATTCAAAACACACCACTGAAAACCAACACAACATAGCCTCCCTCAATTGTCTCCCTTTAATATATTTCTTTCAGGTTATAATATGTCTAATTTCAGTTCCCCAAACTTGCAGAGATAAGAGAAAGCATTCCCCTCTGCAGCCGCACTCAGTAACCATGGTTACTAATGTCCATGTGCAATGAAAACACGCTCTGTTGCAACAGGAGCACAGAAGCAGGGGAGTTAAGAAACAAGGTAAATAAAAATAAGGGTGAAAAGAAAACCAAAGCTTTAACAAGACGAAACGTTGCTTGGGTTTTAAAAACAGTGCAATGGAATACATTACTCATTAATGCCTGTGTATGTATATAGTATCTTTCATAAATAGTCTTGAGGCACTTCACCATTTTAAATGCCAAATAAAAGCAGCAATGTATATTTCTTTGCATTTAGATGGAAAGACCACAACAGATTTATTGTTGCCCCTGCCACAAATACACACATGCAAACACACGTGAATATGCTCTGGTGTCACTAGAAGCTTATTCCTCACTTACAGAGTATTATTATAAGAAGTTCTAGATCCAGTAATGTCTGGTATATGGGACAAGTGCGATAATAAGTAGGTGCAGGCTTGAAGGACTTACTAAATCTGTTTCAAAGTTGTGTGCTCCATTTCCTGATCTGCAGTAGGCATGTTCTGCTGGGCAAGGAAATGCAAGATCTGCTTAAGGGCCAAAATGCAGCCCAGCCTTATCCCCTAAGCATGCTTGCAGCTATTGCTGTCTGCTGAGCCCTTACGGCTGTCCCAGCTGAGCTTCCTTTTCAAGCGAAAGCAGTAACTCAGAGCAGAGGCATGATGGTTTGGGGCTCAACACCTCACTGTGATCGCTTCATACCACACAGGAGAGGTGTTGCCTGTGCATATGCACATATACACTGTGTCTGGGTACACGGTGTGCAGAGGCCTGTACATTTTATTAATACTAAAACTGAGTATAACTTGTAGATGACTTTTCTACCTTGGAAACATGTATTGGGCTGCCTCGGGTGCGCCCCACTGACACTAAAGAGTAAACTGAAAGTCAGTGATTTACCAAAAGCCTGCATACTAAAAGACTTAGCCAGAATTAGAAGGCAAGGTTTTTTGTTTCCTGTTAAGCAACAAGCCATCATACATAATTCAAAAGCTTTTCATACTTTACACATTAATCAGTAGTACTACTATGAATATTCTTATTGTATCACTGATGTTTTTGCTGCTTCACAACCCTATGAGAAGAAGCTTTTTAACCTCTGGAACTTACACGATATATTACACTGTGTCTACCCTTTTCTTCTTCCACTTTTTTTTTTTTTTTAATGTGTTTCTATTTATCCTAGGTATGGTTGACAGAAGTTTCCTACTGCAGCTGGCAGCTGGTTTCATGGGTCAAATTCTAACCAAAAACAGGGGGCTGGGGAGAGAGTGGGAAGTAATCAGGTAGGCTCCTAAGAATGCTGTTTTAAAGAACGACATGCTGGTTATTCCTAATGAGAGCACGGAAAGGAAGAGCTATGGCTTTAGAGAGTTAAACAGACATGAGAGCCTCATTTACTTGAACGTCCCTGCCTCAGAGCCTGCAGGCTGCAGGATGCTTGGGTATCCAAAGTGATCAAATGCTAGTTTCTGTGTGACAGTCCCTCCTCCTCACTTGACACCCCTCAAGGCTGCTTTCAGCTTGCCGTAAGTACTCAGAGGCAAAGTCTGCAGCACCTGAGCGAGGCACGTAGCTGCTGGTGCCGAGACAGAACAAGCCCCAAAGCACAGCTCCGGTTCTTTTTCATGTACTGTGTTAAGGCCTCCTCCCCGGCCCCCACGCGTCCCTTCCAAGTAAACACACAAACAAAGCAAAAAGCTCTCGTTTCCTCTCTCAAAAAGAAGGAAAAACGCAGCAACTTTGCCTGAGCAGCCCCAGGACTTCTGAATACCAAACTCTGCCAACATTTGTTTCCCCTGTCTGTAGTTAAAATATAAATGCCATCTCCTTTTATCTCCCCTTCCCTTCCCACAAACTACTGGGAGACGTGGTACCTGCTTCTAGGCAAAGTAAAAGAGCTTTGGTACTTCCCCAAAACTGCAGGGAACAAAAGCACTGGGTACTTTTACCTCCCACAATTCCACACTCCTGTTTGAATCAATGCAGGAGATATTCCGTCCTGGAAGAATGAGGATTCTAGTATGTAGATTGAAAAATATTTATTACACTTTCGAATGAAGCACTTTTTCTTGGAGACCCTAATTCAAAAATTGTTAAGGGAAGTAGTTGAAAGCTATTAGAAATTTCTGTTTGTCTGAGCACCCAAAGCTGAGCTGCATGTCCGAGCTTTCTCTGCCTGCAGTATCTAATTCTCCTTTTATTATCCTTGTAGTCCTGTTATTTCCAGCCTATCAGCTTTCCTCCTCTGTATTCTGGAGCCTTCTTCCCTCCCACCAGCTACCCTAAGTCCCCTCAAGTTACACGCTTTTTCCCTCTCTGTCGGCTCTAGAAGATCCCATTTTGGGACTACGTAGCTCTGTGTTTCCTGCTTCCCCTGTGCGCTGTGATCCCCTCAGAGGGCAGCATTTACCACATCCATGCCACCATGTGACAGATGAGGGCAGGAGCTCTCAAGAGCTAATGGAGGTGGGATGCACAATACACATCGGCAACAAAAGTAAGGTGACTCAAAGGACATGTATGAAATAAGGTCTGTAGCAAGCTTAGCTCCTTGAAAGAGGGCTGAGGAACACACAAACCAAGTGAAGATGCAGAGAAGTCGTGAGGGAAAAAAACATGTCAGACTTTTAAGAGCTTTAAGAAGAAGAAAAGGTCAAGAAACACTTTGGTGGTCCTAACTGTAATTATGCTACATGGGATGTGGGCACCAAGGACCTTGCAGGACTGGTTAGGGGGAAGCAATGCTCACACAACCATGTGGTCTGCCCATCTGTATCCCTTTCTCCCCACTATCTTGGAAAGAGAGGGAGACATCTCAAAGATAGCACAAGCAATCAAACAAAACTACTTGTAGGAACGTATTAATTAGTGGCTGTGTTGAAGAGAGAGACCCAAATTAGCAGTTGCTGGAAGATATTTTTGGAATAGGCCCTCTGAAGAAATCAGAGAAATACTTGATGTGCATTACACTTGTGAGTACTTGTGTTGATGTCAATGGGATCACTCATGGGCTGGAAGGCAGGAGCATGTACAACTGCTTAGTTGGGTGAGAACCTTAATCTCTGCAATGGGGTGCCTGTTTTAAAAGCGCACTGAGCAAGTTAATTCCTTGTGTGGGTGTTTTACAGTTGGGACTTTATGTATTACATATGGGATTATACATATTATACAAGGTTTCTCAAAGAATTTGTGCTTCAGATCATAGATGCATGAAAATTACATTATTCAAATATTTAAGGCTGATATTTTCATAAATCCTCACCTTTCTTCCAGATTATTGCCTAATACACTTACATATGCCTCAATCCCAGAAAGTATTATTATATTTTTTAAAAGAATGACTTCTTTACAGCTCAGAATTTCAATAATTTTTTCCATATAACTATTAGCTATAGAACAGTTTAAAAACTTTAGAATATGATACATAAAAAGATCAAAAAAATATTATTTTCTAACACTATGTCTCCTTCCTAAGAGCAGAACTCATCATTAGTAGTAATTTGATTATTTAAGCAAGAACCCGTAGCACTCTCCCACAAAGCTACTAAAACACTCAGTGATCTCTAGTTACTATATTGATATTGTAACAAGCTACCTAATTTTGCAGGGAGTTTCTTTATTATCTATTTTCTTTTGAACTAGAAGTACAATGCAATGACCCTCTTGTGGTACATTCTGGCATTAACATTTTCAAAGGCCAAGAAAATGGAGCCATATAAAAAGGGAGCCTTTTTTTAATTACTCTTTTAGATATCAAAACATGTTTAGTTTGAGTTATGACCATATGCTAGAGGCAAAGAATGGCCTATTCAGAATGGTTTCCATGTTCCAGAAGTAATGAGACACAGACGTAAGGAGTAACCACATAAAAGTAATGAAGTTACACTAGTACAGCATGAAAGTTGAACCCAGTTACATTTCTAAAGAGGGCTTCTCTGCAGTCATAATTTGAAGGGGAAGCAGGAAAAAAACAACACAAAATATTAGTCATTTCAATTCCTGCATGACATTTCTGACATTTTAAAAACTCAGTTAGATTGATTTGACCAAGAAATGAACGCTAACATTTGGGGTTGCTACAGAGCAGCTTTGTCAGGATAGCTAAGGGAAGAGACTCAGAACATCCCCGCTTGACTCAGTGCGTTGTCACAGTAATTTGAGTTGACGGCAGTTTTCAAATCTGAACAAAACTTAGCATCTTGACACTATGTGGAAAGTCAAGATGCAGTCAGAACAGCTTCATCCAACACTCACCACTGCTCAGACTAAATTAGTTCCCATCCATTACCTTCTATCCTTTAGGTCTAACATTATGCTGGGAAAAAAAAAGAAAAAAAAGAGGTCAGTGGTGAAGTGGGACATTTCTTAAAGAAAGTTGATGTCCTGGAACAGTTCTGAAATCACCACCAAGAGAACGTTAGCTGATCTAGCACAGATATACAGAACACTGCTGCTTCCATTAACCTCGTGTTAGGTATGCTTGTAGAGCTCAAGATCTTTCTCACTCATCTCCTTTCCTTTCTCCTTTCTCTTGTTTCTGTGTGTCTTCATGTACTGGGGAATAAACACATGCTCAGAAAAAAAAAAAAACAACAACAAACCAAACAACCCCAAGCAAGACCCTTCAGTCTTTGCACTTGAGAAGGGAGTAAAAAATCTACTTAAGGAACACTGTTTCCTTAGGATTCAATTCTGTCCCTGTATTTTATGCAGCATGTTATTCCAAAGCATGAAGATATGGAGGAAAATTTAGCCCAAAGAAAAAGTTAACTTGATGCACTTCACACATTGACAGTTCATTCTCCCTAGCAGATTTGAGCATCTCCTCTCTTTTCTTGAGGGGAGGAAGGAGGAGGACAGAGCGAGGCAGTGCTATAGTTAAATATACCAGGTTAGCCACTGTATCCAACAGAAAATATGTTATGATTATATTCATTTTTTGAATCCCCATTGCACAAGGAAGGATAAATAGAATGAGTAGAAAATGCTATTTCCTAAGAGACAAAACAGCCATTGCAATTAACAACTCCCATGAAGCTAAGAAACTGTATCACCCAGTAATGACAGGGTAATTTCTAATGGCTGAGATGTACCTAATGGGAGCCAAGCACGGCTCTACCGGCATGATGACCTGTAGCCATTCCCAGAGGAGTGGAGGCATGTGACTGCACAGTCACCCCACTCACACAGGGGCTGCTCTCAGCCTGGAGAGACCAGCATTACCACTACTTTCTCCATTATATCTGTCTGTTCTGGTTCTCTTCTATCCCAGGGTCATACATTTCAGCCCTCCGGAGTTTTTTTCCTGAACTATACAGATCCATTGCCCTGTATCTTCTGCCTGCTGGGATTTGGAGAGTCACCTAGTTCCCCACGGTACACACCTGAGTGACATGACACACACACAGTTACACAAGGCTATATGGTGCTGTTTGGAGCCATGGCTTCCCCTCATAGATGTGCACAGCTTCATTTTCATGAAGCAGCTGCAGCTTCTGGGACCTTAAATCATACTGAGCATTTCTGTTTTGCCTTATCTGTCGCTTTACATATCCACAAGTGCCCACTGACTCTGACATCCGCTTCTAACAGCCCAGGCAACCTTGTTTTCAGTTCTCTGTTAAATAAGATGTCAGCAGATGACAACGCACACTCCGCTGATGCCATTCTGTAATTTAACAATGTTAAATATGGGTCAGAGTCTGATCCCCACCACCTTTTTAGTAGGCACTTTATTATTTTGTTTTCCATCAACCAGTTAGACTGGGGATAATGGGGACATGCTGTGCCATAATTCACTGCAACAGCTCAAGCATATGCTCATGAAATGGCAGCTTATTGTCAGACATAACTACATCAGATCTATCAGGGCTAGCAAAAGCAGATTTGGTACCAACAGTCAGTTGCCGAACTCTACAATCTTCTAATACAACTATTCTCAGAGAAACAGTTGAGTAATAGTTGATGAAATGTAAGTTGCTCACTTTTGCTCCCCACTCCCCAAGTCGCTATGAATACATTTGTTTTGTTCTGCCCAGTGGACCAGGCTCTTTTCCTATAAAAGCAACAATAGTAGATCTCAGACTCTGGAATTTGGTCTTCTATATTGGGATATATGGCAAGCCTTAAACTCTTCCTGCAGGTCACTCTTTAGTGGAGACCACTACAAAACTTACATGGTCCCTCTCAGAATTTGCTGTCATTAACTGATCTTCATGTATGCTGTATAAAGATACTCGTTTATAACGCCTTCAGAACAAACCACCCTTGCTGACAGCAAACAGGGGTTCCTCTGGAATAGATAAAAGGGGCTATAAGGCTCCAAGGCCCAGCTTCCCATAGCTGCTATAGATTTAACCTGCCAATTGACCGTTACTACTAATAAATAGGGTTCCTTTGCTTTTCGTCTATGGATGAACCTTCACGATAACTTAATAATGCAGCAACCACAATGCTAAAAATGTGAAGAAAGTACCAGTTGCTGTGCCTTTGGTACAGGAAGAGCTATTTGTAGGATTCATGGCAAAGAGCAGAACTTGCTCTTCTCACTTTAAGCTGAGGTTTGTATGGACTATAATGATCAAATCCATCTGCTATGTCCCTAGTATCCTTCCCTAGCTTTCGATGCATGATTCTGATCTAGGCAAAAAATAGCCAGGTGACCCTGCGATAGTCCCTGAAACATGCTAGAAGAAGTCACTTCACCTCGCCTCTGCACTGGAGCTGGGAAGCCCCAGTAACAGACTCCTACTGAGCGTGAAGGGAAAAGCAGCACGTGCTGGTGCAAATTCTTGGCTGAGACACTGAAGAGGGGAGCCAACTGCAGGCTCCAGGCTGTGGAAATAGAAGTAACCAGAGAAAGGACTGCTCCCTCAGAAGGGCAGGCACGCGGGGCTGCGTGCAGCAAGGAGGGTCGTACCATGTCTGTCCATTGCCTTACTCCACCTGGCTTTGGAAGACAACTGTGGAGGGCTTGAGCCAGGCAGGAATGCCGGACAGTAGGAAGAGCAGAAAAGGGAGACTGGAGCCTGAGAAAACCTTATGCAGATTGCAGTTACCTTTCCCTTGATGGGAAATAAACACTGTATCACATGCTCTAGGAAACTTGGCAGGCATATGATCACACACCCACATCTGCTGGGGTACTCCTGAGAAAGCCAGTAATAGACAGATCAGGTGTTAGTTCATCATTAACTTCCTCACTCCCTAACTGCCTCACTTTGTTCTGTATTTCTTGCCCGTATCTCCTTTGCTTTCCTCCTTTTTCTCTTTTGTTGTAGTGGATCTCCTACTAAGTCAGATTATTTCTTCTACCCCCTCATGTCCAAAATGTGGAAATAACTTGACATTTGCTGTCACCACTTTTCTTCTCCTTCTACTCAACTGCGTGACCTACTGTTTCATCTGCTGTGGCTGCCTTCTCCCTTCCAGTTGTGAACTGTTGTGTGCAGTTGCCCTCCAACAGACCTGTGTTCAGACAGGAGCGCTGCTTCAAGAGGAGCAATTTACCGACCATTTTGGTTAACCCTTAAGCACAACCACAACAATAATTAGTTGTGCATAGTATATAAATAAGAAACACTCAATTTCTTAGCCACGCTTATATTTTCCATTCTGCATTTTGTAGCTAGATGTACCGACATCTGTAGAAGGCTGTCAAATATTTTTGTCGTAGAACACAAATAAATATGAAATGTGACAATTTGGGCTGCTTGCAGCATCAACTAGGAGCTGGTGCATTCACCCACTGCACCAGTGCTGGTCCGGGGCATGCGGGGGTCACGCACCAATGAAAGAAGCAGATATCACTGCAGGGGCTGCTGGGCTGATGTTGTGCAGGAAACCTGCTCTTATCTCTTGTCTTATTTTCTTTGAATTAAAAGTTGAGTGGTGTGTGAGGCACCATGCTTCAGGAGTCTCTCAGCAGTCTCTGAGGATTCCTTCTTAGCTGAGTACTTCAGATGCTGTAAATACAGCCGTTAATTTCTCTGATAAATAAAATAAGAAGGACATAGAAAAGAGAAGGAATTGACACTACTGTGTCAGTTCCATTACTTAGGAAAATTACCCAGTTACTCTTCAGAGCACAGAACAGAGATTTGCATCCTAAGCCCTGCAGGTCTAATTTGTAGCCTACCTTCTTGAGCTGGGACTCAGATCTGGACCTGCCAAACCACTAACACACAACAAATTTGCAAACAGCAGCAATGCTGCTTTCTCTCTTCCTCTCTTTGTGACTGCCACTTTGAAGGATTATGTCTTGAACTATGTTATGAATTTTCCTTTTATCATTATTATTAACATCAGTGCTGTTTGAGATCCTGTTGCAAGTGGTTCACATACAAAAGTAAAAAGCCTTGTTATACAAACTGTAGAAGTATTTTTCTCCTTACCTAGCCCTAGGGCTCTCAGAACACTCTCAGGTTTCAGGTTTCTGATGTTTTATTTTCCTTTAACTTCTTTGGTGCCTTTAGTTTACTTTCTTTCCATTAGTAGTAATCTTCACTATTTAAGCAACAGAAGCAATTTTTCTTTTGATCTTATACGTTTGACAAATATCAGTTTCTACTTTTAGATGGAGCTGATGTCAACCTCCCCTCTTTGGTCTGAGAACAGCTTCATTATACATATCCATACGCTAAAAACCTGTTTATTTGTATGCCAGAAGAACTGACACTGGCAGCACAGCTGCAAGAACTTTTTTACTGCGGCAATTGCAGAGTTCTTCAAGACAACATTTCTAGGGTCTTTAAAAACAGTGTTACAAGTTTGGCTGTTTGTTTGTTATTCCACGATTGGGAAATGGTTTCTCCTTCTCAACAAGATATTTAAGACTTGGAGGAAAAAAGGAAAATAAGTA
Organism: Apteryx mantelli; assembly: GCF_036417845.1. Taxonomy (NCBI): domain Eukaryota; kingdom Metazoa; phylum Chordata; class Aves; order Apterygiformes; family Apterygidae; genus Apteryx; species Apteryx mantelli. The sequence goes on along the minus strand of NC_089984.1, from coordinate 11,957,522 downwards.
AATCTAATTTTTTCAATATTTAAAAATACTGATTTTAGTGTTTCACTTACTATAATATTTTACCTTGCTGAGCATAAAAGGATCTAGAGATATTATAAACCCAGAGCATCAAATTAAAGCCTACCAAGGTTTCTTTAATATATTAGCACACAAATCAGGTAACTGGCAGCACAATCATTTTCCTACCATCCTTGGAAGAGTTTTGGAGGATGGAATATATTTAAGTAGTAGTTCTTAAACATAGTTTGCACTAATGACTGGAACACCCAGTGTGAATTACTGAATGCTGCAAATTACCAAATAAGAGAATATACCCAATTATTCTTAAAGGGCTAATGGATTCTAAAAGGTAGTTTATGTTCTTTAAGCATGATGTGTTGTTTTAATTATTCATAATCACAATGTAATAGCAAAATATAGCTGAGCATATTTGTACAGATAATGAGGCTAAAATCATCCCACTGTAACCCTGCCTGTGCTGGGGATGTTAGCTTAGTGAAGTGTGTGCTGGAGACGGTTATCGGGAGCATCACCAGCCATGCCAACAAGTGAGCGAATGTCAGAAAAAGGAAAGTTTCTGTTTCAAGGCAAGGGTGCTGAAATGGGACCTGAAATGGGCTGCTGCCTAAGAAGTGCCTGCCCTGGAGAAGAAGAAATGACTGCAGCCTCCAGAGCTGCATTTGAGCTCCTTTTGCTATTACTAAAATTAGCTTAGGACCAGGCATCCCATCTGTAGGAAAAAACATGTATGAATTGTCTGTGATCTATCCCAAAGCACTAAACCATGTCTCCACGATGCTGGCTCACCTTCTCGGCCACTAGAGCTGTTGGTGCCACAGCACACTGGAAGGATTTCATCAGAGGGAGGCAGCGTCCTCTTCAGTGGCAGTAACTTCTGCTAGCAGTGAGGTTTATCTCAAAGTAGCCAGGGAGAGAAGTGAAACACACCCTTATCTCACATCACAACTGAGAGATAATTAATGGCTTCCGTGCCCTTGATAGCTACAGGAACAACTCTGCAACTACTCAAGTGTGATTTTCTGCCAGAAATGACTCTAATACTACCTAGAATAGCCTCAGCTCACTCCCAGCACTTTACTGCCATTGACCACCAAAGCTGTTACAGGAGCACTATTATGCTCATTATTTACTCAAGTGTGTGATGGCAGAGCCAGATGGAAATGACAAAGATATGCAATGAGTTGACATGAGTGAATCTTTGAAGTCATATTTATTAAAAATTAATGCTTAGGAAAGTCAAATGCAACACTACTTTAAAGACTCCTCAATCAAACTGCAAACCCTACTGCTGAGCTTTCCACCTCTGCAGCAATTGTTCAGACCCCTTCCAACATTTTCTGGTGCTGATCTGCTTGAGCTCCTTTAATGCAGTACTAGCTTTCCACTTAGCTATGGCTAGTTGCCCTCATTTCCAATAAAGTCTAACAACAAATTTAATGCGTTTCCAGCTGTGTTGGAGTGTGTTCCTAAAATGACTCCAGTTCCCTAAATTACTCCTGTTAAGGTAAAAATTGGCATTTTTTCCTCCTTTGACAAGCACTGCATCTTATTGTGAAAATAACTGTTTTTACAAGCAAAGGAAAAAGCCTGATATTATAGGACCCAGTCACCATTAGCAATTCCAGGTCTATTTCAGATGAGGCATCGCTGTTGTCTCCTTACAGAAGGTGAGCGTCTAGCTGCAGTCTCTACATGAAGACACGTTGGCTTTATATTCTCAGCCACGCAGGACAATACTATTGAAGGTTTTCTAACAACTTATCTAATGCTGTATAAAAGCTCTGTCTTTGACACAAGCAAGGAATTGCAGTTTGCTTGCATGATTTAGAAATTGTATTGGTCTGACTCGAAGTGCTGCAGCCTGTTCAGCCTGAGAGTTGGTTGTGTACTTGTAATTTTCTCTTAACCCATTTTTTGCTGGGCATGTCTCCTGGCTGCCAGTTTAAAACAGAACTAGGGGCTATTTGAAGATTTCCCCACAGTTCAGTCTAGGACATCTCGAAAAGGAATCCTACTTGATCTAGATATTTGTTCTGATGAAAAAGAACTAGTACAGGTTTCTCAGTGTGTTATTCCCCTAGTATACAGATGTTTACTAAATAATTTGTTCTTTTATTTTTGCATCTAAGATCTACAATTTTCACAATTCTTTTTTAGCATGGTTTCGTAAGGAGACATTGCTTGTACAAATCAGCCAGCAGAGCCCCAGCCTCCAAGCCTGAAACACAATTTAAAACATGTTTGAAAGAAAGGTAGATCTCTAAACTGGTTTGGGGAAACTGGTGTTCAGAGAAGAGGGACCCAAAGCAGGGAGAAGTCAGCTGCTACACACGTGCTGCTCAACAAACCTCCAGGCTAGCTACAGCATATGCTCTCTTTTCAGGGGGGATGTCTGAGCGCATAAACAGGGGCACGAAGGAGACAGAGGTAGCGCAGTAAGGCAAAGGAGTTAAGCAGAAGATGCACGTCCGCTATGAATTCTCAAAAATGATCACTCAGATCAATACATCTAGATTTGCTTTGTCAAGGTCTTTCCTCACTGACTGATGAAAATCCTCATGCCCTGCTACATACCACCTATCTGCTCTTTATCTTAATCCTTCCCTGCTTTGAGCTGCACTCCTGTTCCTGCATGGAGATCCACGCTGCAAGGCTGCCAGCCCTCTTAGTTTTTATGTTCTGGTAACTCAGTTTTGGACCTCAGCTTTTTCAGTTTCATTTCTACACGTCCATGCCAATCATCCTTACTCCCGTGTCTTGTTTATACTTGATTTATCTTTACCTTGTTTAAGCTTTTGCTTGGTTGTTCTGGTCCTTTCAAAGCTCCTGTTGCAGCCATACTATCTCCTACTATTCTGCTTCTAATTCCCCTGCATCAGAGTAATTTACCGTTCTTTCCCTGATCTAATCCCTCACAGTAACTGCTGGCTTTTTGTACACTTCAATCCCAAAGATGATCTCAGAAGACCCTACTTACTAATCTTTTTTTTTTAATTCTGCTTTTTGAGAACCATTAATTTTATTTTGCTGTTCTCATTCTTTCTTTTCTCACCTAGTCATTTTATGATCGCTATCACCAAAATTACTTCTCACCTTTGAAACTAATCAGACAGTTCCTTCCTACTGATCAGAGTGAAAACTCAAGCTACTGCTCTGGGAGCACCCTTCTGCTGAGAGGGAGAGTTGTCTCTGACACAATGCAGGAACTGGATGGGCCACCAGTATCCTGTCATATTCTAACTGATATCCAGTTAATTAACCTCATTACCTGGGGTTAATTAACCCCAGAATCCCATTAGCATTTTATTCTGCCCTTGGGAGGCTTCTATTAGCTGCTCAAACCCATGACCATGAGGTCCACTCCATCCCTCTCATCCGATAGCTGACAGGCTGGCCTGTCCCGTCCTCCCCTCGGCTCCCCTCCCGCCTGCTCTCCACCCATGGTACTCAATAAACTTACTTCTGCCTGTTTTTCAGAGATGATCTTACATCCTTGCATATCGGAGGCAACACCTCCTTCTTCTCCCCCTCCATGAATAAGTTATATCTTTTGTGTCCTGGTCCTGCAGTTTTTCCAGCAAACTCTGTGATACTATCCTTTTTATTCCTGGTTTATTCCTGGTTTACATTCTAGTTTAGGGTATAGCTGTAGTCAGACATTTAATATCTGCTACTATCACTCTCCCCTTTGTCTCTCCTACTATCCTATTACAATTACCCATTCCTCTTCTAGTTTCCAGCCTCTTCAAGATGTCACTATTTTATTTTGCTTTGCTTTACTGAACTTGATACTTAAGACCTTACAGAAGCTCAGGGCAATTTAGAACGATGTGAACAGGAAACATTTCCAAAAACTATATTCCCCCCAAAGTTATGATAATAAGAATTTTTCTTGTTTAAACTGGATTTGTTAAAAAAATGAAATGTTTCCATATTTCTTAATATAATTCTCAGTAGTTTCTTTTAAGTATAATGTGATCCTTCTTCCAAAATTGAAAGACAGTCCGAAATACTGACATTTTATGATGGGCAGAAAATCTGACGAACCTCACAAAACTGATCCTCCCTTCCTGCTTCCACCTCTTTTCTCCCACTCGGTATTATGAGTTCTTCGGGGCAGCAAGCTGACAGGCTGCTACTCGCTGTTCCCGTAAGAGAGTACACAAACCTTCCACACCTTCTAAAGCCCCTGCCTTAATAACAGCTTTTTGGCACAGACTATTTACAGTGACGTTAATGGGAACATTGAGTTGACTTCAGCTGACACAGGGTAGCTTCTGCATGAGGCCAGTTCTCACCAACAGTAGCTTAATGCCAGCCATCTAATCCTCTGCTACTATACAATAATTAATGAGCATCAGCTCAGAGACAAACTAACAGCAGAAAATAAACTAAATCTATTACAGAAGTATCAAATGCTATTAGAGAACTATGCCCGTTAACACATTCATACAGAAATTTCTTCATCCATAACAAAATTACAGTTTATTGATAGGAGAAAAAGTATTACATGCAATAGATGAAGACAGAAAGTGAAGAATATCATCCATCATGGGGATTCTAAATTTACATCTTATAACCACCCTGAAAGAGTGCAGAAAGGAACTCAGGTCTTGCAAGTATTATGACACATTTAACAATAATTGTAATAGAGCAGCTTCTCCATATGTGTCAAAGATGTTACTGCCAAAGCAGAAAAGATTTCCTTCATTCAGAAGTCTACTTAGCTCAAATGGGGCAAACATAAGCTTTTGCGCTGGACATTGTGTTACTTCATTACTTCATGAAGAAAACCAAAATTGTGATATGCTTGGAGAAATTCTGTTTCAGGGCAATTAGAATTTAACAGTAATCAGCTGTTCCCCTTTTTTGGCACAACTTATCCTTGGTGTGGTGTGCATCATGTTCACAGTTAGCATTGTGCTAATTAACACAGTCCTAGATCATATTCTGATACAAAGAAAAATCAAAAGCTAGAGGATCTAACCTAGTTTTGAAAATATGCAGTTTAAGAATAGATGCAGTTTTTCCCCAAAATTGATTCAGACCAGATATTTAAACTTGATTGAATGGTAAAAAGTAAAACATTCTCCATGATACTGAGGAAGGAATTGCTGATTCTGCTAAATAACTCCACCTAATTTTCATGAAAACATCTTTTGACATAGCCTTCTGCCTATAAATTTTTCCATATGCTGTTAGGAAAATTATTTGGTGAGAGCTAAGCAGTAAAATAAAAACCTAATCCCAAAAATATTCAATCTGGTTTTCTGGAGTTTTTGCAAATGGTGAAAATTTCTTCTCAGAATATTGACAGGCCAAAAACTGAACCACTCTTGACAGCTGCCCCCATAATCAAAGACTAAGATGTATTCCTAAATGCAATGTATGCTTTCCCCCTCCCCTCCCCCCAACAATATTTTCTTCCTGCTTTGGGTCAAGTTCTTCTGCCATAGAAAAGTACATCTGGAGATGTTTACAGAACAGACATAAGATTTTAGGTTCTTTCCAAAACATACACAGAGACCAAAGAGAACAGCTTAGCATTCTCTCCCTGATTCTTATGGGTAGATTAAGTTTAATGTTATGTTCTTATCCTAGTGTTATAGACCATGATATTCCATTATATTTGGTGGAGCCACCACAGTATGGGATTATATATGATATGAAGGAACTACCATTACATATTTACTAATGTGCCGTTTTCACTGATAATTGAGCTCCAGCATCCAATCACACAAAAATGGCTGTGCTCAAATACCTATCAGTTGTTTTGTATCAATAAGTAACAAATTCAAAACTCAATGTATATCACATTATTTACTGAGGAAAAGTTGTACATATTTAAGTGTAACTGTAAATCCAAATACATATTATGTACACACTGTATGAACACATGGCTGGTCCCTCCGCATAACATCTCCAGACTGTGTGCTTAACCTTGAAATGACAACACTTTCTGGATCGATGGGCTCCGCATCCCATAACAGCTTAGATCCAGGCTGCTAAAATGCCCTTCCCAGCTCCTGCTGGGTGGCTCCCCTCCACTTATCCCAGCTGCTGAGCTGGTGTCAGCGCCACGGGAACCTGTTTCAAATGCAGCAGGACAGAGCAGAGCCCACAGGAAGATGTAAGTAAATAGTACTTGTAGCTGCAATGAAGTCTCCTAAAGGGCTGATTTGCTAATAAGCCCCTCAAAGAAAACTTTTCTGTCCTGAAGAAAATGTTTCTAATAACAAATACAGTCTCTGCCTCATCGTTAGCCAATCACCAGTCAATATCCTCAGCATTTTAAGACCTGGTGTTCTGATGGCTTCCTGCAAATTTTCCAGTGCCAGATCCAAAAACCACTGAAGCTGATGGCAATGGACTCTGTACCTTACATCAGACGCCTATTTATGGGAATAACTACAAGGAGGTTATCTTTTTCAGTTCAAGTGGAACATTACCCTATCAGAGATCCACAGGACGTAATCCATACAGGAAATACTCTTGCCTGGAAAAACAGATCAATAAATGCTGAAGCAGTTTGCCTTCAGCTACACATGCCCAACCCAAGGGAAAATCAGTGAAGGAGCAGAGGCCTTTGCCTCAGTGTCACAAAGCAAGAACGCACATCAATTCTCTTTGCAATTTTCCAGTGGGCTCCAGGTGCCAAACATTGTTCTTGAATAACTGCTCTTCAAGGACATACAAAGCGTCCCCCTTAGCACACCAGGACATTTTGAAAAAAGAAAGAACACAGTACACTCTTTTTTCGTTAACACTTTTAACAGATTGAGGGTACATGCTTATTGTTTTGCCACATGCCTTGGGGTAGAAGGAAAAATCTTCCATGCTACCATGAAAAACAAGAAAGACACCAAAAATAAATCTGTACGTGCCATTGGATATACAACTGATGGCATAAATATGATTTCATTCATTGTGTGGGACTAGAAATGCTCAGCTTTGGCTCATTGCTCTCTCACACATGCTGCTCACAAAAACACAGTTACGTGCTATAAAAAATTAGCCCAGAATGACTTATGCAGTCTTGATGGATGATATATGATACTAAAATGGCATATTTTCCTGCCTGCCATGATAGCCAAGAGATCTGACTCCTGAACTTTTCAAAACTTCTGAAGGATCTGGCAAATTCTTCACTACTGCAGCTTAGGGAAGACTAGATTTTAATAAAGCAAGCAACACTTAAAAATTTATCCTCAGTGGTTTAGTCAGTTACAAAAAAAATGATCAGACCCCAAGAGTCTGAGTTCATGTTCATTTATTAAGTGTAAATACCAAGCCAGAAATCTAGAGAAGAGAAATATTCAGATACTAGCAAAGACAAAGAATATTTGCATTCTTTGAAATGTCATACAGAGTTGCCATAGATTATGCAACTATGAAAAACAGTAGGACTTCGTTTAGCTGCTTAAATGATAGAAATAATAAAAAAGTAGGTACAAGTGGTTAGAAATGCTTTTTCTGCACCCCAAAAGCTTTAGTAATAAAGGAATTTAAAATCACCTAATCTTTCCTGTGGAAATATTACTGGGCCTCTATGAAATGAGGAAATCCTCAGAGTGGGGGAAACTGAACCCTCATCTGAATCCAGACCACTGAGGATTTCCTGCTTTAAATCTCTTTGAAAGTTGGTTTAGTGTTAGACAAACACAGAAATCCATGTGGTTTCATTAATAGACCATGCTGCATCATTACACTGATTCCTTTAGGTTTTCTATTTTTGCTTGCTTGCTTTGTTTGGAGACTTGCTTGCATACTTGTTTACTCGGCGATAAAGGGAAAGTCATTTCCATTCATTACTAGGATAGGCATTAATAAACAAGAGTACCTGGAACAACATTAGATGGCTGTTATGCACATGACAATAGTAAGTAACAGTCCCCCATTAAGCTCTGCCAGCCCTGGTAAATCCCAGAGCAAGAACAAGCTTGTGTCATCCTAACACTCTGTCATGCATTCACAGGTTTATTATGGTTTATATTCAGCATAAGCACTATCTTTAACATGGAGATTATGTCTTCTTAGACACAGCTAATTCTTGCTTCAAAAAAGTATGAGTTACCATTTCAGGAAGCAGGATTAACACAGGCTGATCTTGTCTGTTCTTGCAGCTAAACTCCTTTTGGCATAAATTCAGATATGCAAACTGCTGAGTAACGTTTACACTGTCACACAACCCCACAGTATACAGACTTCAGTTTTTTAGAAGATCTCACATGGAGTATGTCCCAGATCACGTGTTATGTGGGACCCTACTCAGATCTCGCTTTCGGAAGCTCTGTATTCGGTGGAGATGCTTTCCACTAGGATTAATACACAGCAACACAAAACGCATGCCCAGACCACAGAGCACTGTACTTTCCCAGTTCTAGCTTATCAGATTAGTTCGTTGACCAGCTGACTCAAAGGGAAGTTGAAATTTTATGAAGTTAGCTTTTTAGATTAATTTGAGCTAGGTATGCTGGACAAAAAGCTTTAGACTATTGGCCAACAGTGCATGATCAAAGACACTGAATCTGAGGGCTTTAGAGACAAATGTCACGACAGAAGAGTCTGGTCCAAGGGAAAATTCCAAGCTCAGGAAAAGGCCTGGAGCCTAAGGGGAGAGCAACGGATGAGCAATGTGTAAAGGCTGGAGAGAAAATGGAAGAGACAAACAGGAGCAAAGCCACATGCAATCTTTGAGGATCTCTGAGGAGAGCATCTATCCCTACATGTGTTTCATGTGTTTTCAAGCATCAATCATGCAGGTATTTCACTTCCAGAAGGAATTTGCAAAGGGTAAAATGTTGAAATATGAAGCACACTGGAAACCAGTGCAAGTATTTAAGGATGTGGGATCACATCACTGAGGCAGCAAGGTGGATGATTCTAGCCCTGTCATAGATTTCAAGGGATTCTTGTAAGCATCAGGCAAGTCAGAACGGGGAAGATTACAGTTTTCCAGGCATCAAAAGCAGGCAATTTTGGCTGAATAAGAAAAGGACAAATTCTGCCTTCTATCATACTGTTTTGGAGCAACTCAGCTGAAGTGAATTGTGTCAATGGAAAATTAAACTAGGGATATGAGACCAAAATTTAGCTGAAAAACTGTACAACTAGCATTTAATAGACAGCTGACTTTCTGAAAATTGGATCTTCAGCAATGAAAACACCTAAGGGCAAGTACTTAATAAGAATTTGTTACAGACAGCAGCAGCTCTGCAAAGATGATAGATCCCCAAACATACTCAAAACCTGTCTGAAACCTAATACTCTAACAGCTCAGTGTCTCTGGGAAGTGTGCTCTGTGCAGTGGTGAATGAGGCTGCAATTACGCACAGACCCATAAAAGCATGATAATTCATTTTCAGAGAAAAGAAAGAAAAAAAAAAGGCTTTTGCAAGCCAGCAGTATGTCAGAAAGAACAGCACTGCATACTCAGCAATGGAGTTGGAAGTAACCAATGTATTCAACATCTTTCTGTTTTTCTTGCTACTCTTGCAGTTACTCATATGTCAAGAAATTCTGAAAAAGCAACATTTCAGCTCTCTGATTCAGGCAGAACTAGGAGCTACGCTAGACAGACATAAAGCAACAGCAGTGGTCCAAGAAGCAAGACATTTCTGGTGAGCAGACGTCATAGGCAATGTAGCAAAGAACTGTAATAGATCCTTCCAGCGTGTGTTACTGCCCAGCATTTAAAACAAAGGTGGAAAGGGGGTCATTGCAATTTCATTCACACCCAAGCCCAGTCTGTGAGTGCCCACAAGGGCCACACCAGTGCCACTCCAACAGTGCCTCCTGCCCCAACCTGCAACATGAAAGGTCACGCTAAGTCCTGATTCAAGGGACAACGAGTCTGAAGTGGCAAAACGGGTCTTATGCCTTGTCATCTGGCATTCCTACAACGCCTTGGGAATCCCCTTTAGAAAGCTTCAGCCAGGACTAAATACTACTGCCCCGCTGTGAATGCAGCTGAGCACTCTGCAGAGCAACCCATAGTGCTCTGCACTGCCTTCTCTTCCCATCCTCAGGCACGAGGAATCTGTTGCTTACGTTCCCCCAACCCTCAGATGCTCAGCAACCTCATTACAGCAACCGCGACTTCTTCACAGCACTCGGGCGTTGATGGAGACAAGAAATGTGACAGGACATAAAAAAAAACAACCTCTGTTCTTCCCCCCACAGATTAATTTATACAGCTCAAACTCATCTCACGATTAATCAAAGCCAGTAGTTCAAAAACATGAGAACACAGTGGAGGATACTTTTGCTCTTGTTAAGAATTTGAATATTTCAGTGAAAGCATAATATATTTGACACAGTAATGGCACACGTGAGCAAAAACGAGCAACACAAATTCTGCCTTGTTGTGTAGCTGTCCCGGTGACCAGTCACTAAACCACGTACCAGCTCAAAAGCCTAAGGCATCCAAACACTCCCTGTGGAGAAAAGTACTATACCTGTATACAATGAGAAAAGATCGTGTCACTATACAGCAGATCATGGCATCAGTAATCAGGCAGCTATATCGTAAATCATAACACTCTGATATGTCCCAGTCCCAATTTATTCACTGAACATTTCCTCGGCATTTTTTTCCTCTTATAAGGTATGTGTGGAGATGCCTATTACCCAGCAAGTCAGCACTGAAATAGCATCATTTAGTTAAGTTATTCCTTCCACATCCTCTGCTGAAAAAGAAAGGTGAATGCAATAAAGTTAGATCTTAGCCATGTCTACACTTACAGTAACAAAACACCTAGATCTTTGTTCGCAGTTGACAAAGTGCCAGTTATGGGTTGGGGGGAAATTGAGGATGTAAAATCAGTGCTTTCTGGAGGAGACATTGCCCTGACACAGCCACAGCCACAGCCACCCTTGGAGAGTGTACGTGATACTCCACGGGTGCAACCGAATCCGTTCTGCCAGCTCCTGCCCTGCTCCTGTTCCCGCTGAGAAGTGCTACTGCAGTCTTCCACTATGGCTGGGGACTGACAGTTCATCCACACCATTAACATAGGTGATAGCATGTCAAAAAAGTGTCCCATGTTCATGTAGCAAAACAAGTCTATAAAAGTTTCCCGCTAAGCTTGGACCAGCTTCTAACATGTTAATTACATACGTCTTATGCTAAAACCTTTCATTACATTACTAGGTCAATGCCTCTGCTTTCAATATGGCTTTTCCAACTGCCTTAACTTTGGTTTCATAGAGGAGATTTATTATTCAAATATAACACACTTGCCAAGAGAATAATCCACAGGTTTTGGCAGTAATAATAAAGACCATCACTGGGAAAGATGACTTTTAGCACATCTTTTTTTTCTAGTTTCTAGTTGTAACAGAAGAAAATGGCAGAGAGAAAACAAAATCCCCAAATTCTTTATTAAAACTTTCATTCTTTTCAAAGATTCATTTCCCTAACTTTTAAACTGTAGGTATTAATCTAGGAGCACATTACCTGCCTGCTTATATGCATAAAGAACAAGTGCTCACAAACAGTTTACATCTCTTTTGAGAGAAAAAGTCCCTTTATCAAAATTATTACTGCATGTAAATGAGACAAGAAAAGATGCTAGAAGTTACACATGGTGCCTGCTAGAACTTAGTTTGCCTATTTCTTGGCCCCGAGAGCTGACCCGGAAACATGCAGGCTACTCCAGAGCCCCCTACTTCCCTGAGACGTTAGAGGCAACGTAGCTCGGGAACACACGCCTCTGGGCAGAACTGAATAATTTTGTACTTCAATAGCTACAGTTATCCGCCTTTACGGAAACGTTCCCTATTTCTCCAGATCCCTCCATGGCATGGGTTTGGTGCAAGAACATGGAGAATGATCCTACTGATTGGGAGCAAATGGTGCCATCCTGTCTCCAATGATGACCTATAGCAGGCATGTGTGAATCAGTGCAAGCACAGGATGGGGCTGTAGCTGAGCTCCCTAGGACACGTAGCAGTGTGAAACTCGATTCATTTTCTCACCTCTTTTCTTTCCCAGACTCAGCACATGAGACTACATTAACTATGACACACGTGACACATGCTACCACATTCAGTGGCGCCTTTGCAATGATTTTACTGCCAACTACAGAGAAGAAACAATACAGAGAAGAGACTCTCCAGTGAACATCAGCAATAAGAACATACTGACTTCAATATTTGGTATCTCTTTATCATCTATGCTAAATTAATTACAAACACAAAAACAGCCAAGCGATTGTCTTATTTCATGCCGTACTTAACCACTCATCTAACAGCCGCATTTTCTTAAAACTAACCGAAGTGCTCAGCTCTTGTGAAAATCTGACCACATATTTGCTTAAAGGGCAGCTGTGGTGTTACGCAAATGTAGCCATAGATGTAATTAATATGTATTCTGATAAAGCTGCCAGTCCTGTTTAGAACAAAGTTCTAAACAGAATCAGAAATCCATTTTGATAGCATACTGTCATTTTCTATATATGATGAGACGTTGCTTTTGTGAAACAAATTAAATTAACAATACAGAAAGTTTTGCCTTAGTCTATATTCTTTTCTTTGGCTGTTATCTTTCCTTTTATTTTATTTCCCCAAATTTGGGGTTTTCTCATTAGTTCTAGAACAATTACCTTTGGCACAGTGCAAACAATTATCTCCTCCTATAACTGTTTCATACATAGAAAACAAATGAAGGTTATATTTGCTGCAGGACTGAACCCTGGTGACCCTTTTTATCACTTGTATTGCACATTTTCCATTACAAGTACTTCCTGTTTTCCCTAAGACTATTACAGCAGAGGCATTTCCCCTGTGTGTATTGCTTTCAATGCATTCTTATTAATATTGAAGACAAACATTTCTCCTGCTGCACTGAAGGGACAGATCAAGTCAGGCACAGGATGCGTCTGCAGTTCACTGTACGGCATACAAATCCCGTCTCCCACTGAAAGGGGCTGAGCGGAGTTCCTCAGATTGGCCCACTTTACTTCTGAGGATTTTCCTCTTCCTTTTCTCTGGGGTTTCCTGTTTTTACCCTTCAGTTCCTTCTATTTACTTTCTCCCTCTATTTTTCATCCTGTAACTGGCTGCCTTTTCTTCCAGAAACATCCCTCTACCAACTACCTGTTATCCCAACTACCTGTTGTATAAACCCTGAACCTACCAATACTGCTGCCGCTCTTCCTCTCCAGTAAGGGAATTCTATTAGAATTTCTCTGAAGTCTAGAGAAATACCTTCACCCATCCTCCTATGAGATGTTACCCCAGTCTTTGTCTTCCATTAAAAAATGTTGTGTCTATACTAGTATGGAAACCCAGATTTCAAAGCAACCATCCAACATTATGATATCAGATCAGTTTAAAGGCCACCTGCATACAGCAATTCATTGGTAAGAGGCATCCTAGCCTTATTCTAGTTTCGGGTAGAAATATGGTAAAGTTTATGCTGAGAGGAGGAGAGCGGAGAGAGTTAAGAAAACCTGAGATGATAATGAAAATAAGATAAATAGGCAATGTTTTCTTTTTGTATCAGGATGTGTGTATTTGTTGCGACATACAGCATCAGAGATCATTTTACAATCAGAGATTTCCATTTAAATCAAGAAGCACTTGTTAAAAAAAATGGAGAACTACAGATATCTAAAGAACTCCAACATATCTTGAGCCCTACTATTGTCTCTCATCTTAATCATGGTGAAATGTGTGCGCTCACTTAATTAGCGTTGCTAGCCTGAAATAACTTTTATTTCAATTTGACTTTCTTTGGGGCCTTATTTATTCCGTGATTCTTTTTATCAAAGCTGTACAGCATACAAGCAGTGAATTCTGGTGCACAGAGAATGTAACAACCTTATTATTCATTTACAAACTTATTCCAAAGTAGATCATTCTGATAGACTTCAGCTAAATATGCATCAGACCTGTTAACACATACATTCATCCGTTTGGCCCTACGGACACCAGCAGATATCACTCGTTCATGACCGAGCAATGCACCTAAGCATTGCCAGACCATTTGCTTCTCCGGCTGTCACTGTGCCCATGCTTACCAAGTTTACTCCTGAAAAAACAGCACTATTACTAATCAGTACTGTACCAGCGCAGGCTGGGAATCCCAAGCTCCTTCTCACCAGCCATCATAGTCCCAGGGCACCTTTCCAGGCTTCATCTCAGCTCCCAGAGCAGAAAATCATAGAAACCTTAACAAACAGTTATTGAAAAAGCAAAACAAAACAGCTAAAGGCTTCAGCAATCCTTTCATCTTTCTGCACAAAGCTCTGCTTCAAGCGCCACGTACCGCAGTTGGCAGGCCTCTGCTTCACATGGCGTATCCCTCCCTACCCGTATTCTCCTACCACAGAACCACCCAAAGCCTTAAGACAGACACAGGCAAATTCTAACAGATTGGGAGAAGAATACTGCTCGCTGGGGCACTTGAATCTTGGACGAGCAGGCCATATGGTCTGTTCCAGTGGAATGAGAAGTCTGTTTTCCAAAGACAAGAAAATGGAGACCTTTTTTTGGAGGTCGGGCTATTCCCCAATCATGAAATGGTCTAAGGAACGATGAGTTAGTGAGAGGACAGGAACACACTGAGCATAACAAGCACTGTCTGTTTGTTTGCCCCCCCAAAGCTTTTTCTATTTGTTTCACAGGGTGACACTTCTGGATCATGGAACATTTGCTACTGAGATATTTGAGTCCTAGCAAAAAGGGTTTCTGATGAATCATGGGTGGCATACCATATACAGGCCTCTCATTTGAAAATGTAAGCATTATACTGTCTTTGGATGAAGATAAACATGTCAGTGTTTGAATCTGTTGTTGCTTTTATTGTAGCCACGATACTGTCGCATCATAAAATACATATTTAAGTTTGCATGTTTCCTCTGAATAAATAGGGAGTCTTACTAAAGAACAATCATATACATTTTTTGGATGAATCCTTAATTAATTTATTTTTTACAGCACCTCCCTTATCGGATCTGCAATATACTTGGCCTCTGGGTGTGTTAAACTGTTTTTGCACACCTCAAGGTTTCTTCATTTGGCTTGGGACCTGCGTGCTTCATTACACAGCTCCCCTGGAAATTTATGAAGTGAGAGTGTTCTGTCAAATGCCAACAAATCTGTGCATACCTTTTAGATTTGAGAGACTGGTTCTTGGAGGAATTCCTTATCCTTTATGACTTTGTCCAGCGCTGCCCTTGTTATGCCTAGCACTTACAGTAACCTCCATATTCTCCAAACGGTTCAAATACAGCTCCTCTTTAGCCCCTTCTCAGTCCTGTTCCTTGGCAGGTGAGGAGGGGTTGTACACCCCTGCGGCTTCGCAGCTTTTACTGATTCATTCTTTAACAAGCCAGCAGTTAGAGGGAATCTACCAACAAGACAGAGGGTGCTGGAGAACATCTAGCTGGCCCATCACTAGAAACTGAAATAAGTAGCATATTTAAAATCGCTCATGACCTGTTATCAGGAAGAGCTTCCTCTGCTCTGCCCCCCTCGCCCGCCGCTCTCCCTGCACAGCCAGTGCAGCAGCTCCAGGCCCAGGCAGGAGCCGCAGTCGCTGCTGCTGCTGCGAGACCAAGTGAGCAGCGACACACAGCTGTGCAGAAAGCAGTCCTGCCACACACATTTGTATTTTACATCACATCAGGAGAAGGAAAAAAAACAAAAGAAAAAAAAAGGAGACTGCAGTTAGGGCCATTAATGTTTCATGAAACCTCTCACATCTTCCCCACAGCTGACAGGATAAAAAAGACACAGTCATTAAAATTCAGACAACAGGATACCTACTGTCTTGGTATTCGCTGCATTAAAATTCTGAGCTAAACTATTGCTGTGAGGGAATTTGTGTCTCTCCACATTCTCTTACAGCAATGTCTCAGGAAAGACCTAAAACTCCAGTTACTTCAGGATCAGTAGCAATTGCCTATATTGCTCATACTCTGCTGTTTGTCACCCTGTGGGGAAAGGTTTTGTTACATTACAGTGCCACGAGCCCATATCACTTAAAAGGTTGCTATAGAATAAGGTATGCATATGTATTTCAAGGTCATTTTTTCCCTTTTGCTGTCAGTAAATATAGTAAACACTGAAGCTGGAGAAAAAGAAAGAAGTGTTCATAGATAAAGTTCCGTTCTTGCAAGTTCTAGGAGCCATTTCGCAAAGGAGGAATTTCAGACGTGGAGTCTACTTCTACCTTCTGAGCAAAACTTGAAACTTTTGAAGTTTAAATTCATTCTAGCTTTTATAAAATGATAAAGGTTTGTTTTGTTTTGTTTTACAAGATTCCCTTGGGAAGCCTAGGAGACTAAGTAAATGCTTTTTCATTATATTAAGAAAGTTTTATATAGCATTTAAATTTACAGGGGAAAAGATTATGAACCAAGAATGGGTTCAGTGAAATTGAATCTAGTGAAAATAATTCTTCAAATTTTGTAGAAAGGAAAACAACATTAAATATTCTCATCTCTGCTTTTTTGGAATTTCAGGTTTGTAACCTTTTCCTGCCCTCAACGCAGGGTACTGTTAGCATACTATAAAACAGCAGAATGACACACTGTTATTTATTTGCTGTTTAACTGGAGTCCATCCTTCATCCACAGAAATATAGCCTAGGCTGATTCATTATCATTGCACTAATCATCAAACACCCCAAACTCTGCCCGCCTGGCAGAGATGGCTTTTCCGGTCAATCATGAGCGTTAATGAAGAAAGGACATTTTTTACACAATGATATAGAAATAAATAAACAAAAAGATCGCAGGTTTTCAGAAGACTGTCTTCCCTTATGGAACGTGTGAATATTTGTTACACTTGGAAATCTATTTTATTCTATGTATGGCACAAGTATAATCCTTCTTGGCATCAGTGGAAATCCTGAACAGATGCATAAAGGAAAAAGCCTTAAATTGGATTCCTTGTACATCCATTTAGCTGTTGTGTCAACATTAAAGTAGTTCATTTGTAATCTTTTACAGTCACTGGGTCTAAGAAAAAGCAATGAGCAAGAAAGAAGGCCCTGCAGAATATTCCTTCACATTTTTAATATTAATATCTGAGATCAGGATAATGTTTTCTCTCACTCATAGATAAGAAGTATATGCAGCCCTGAATGTGCACCTTTGACTTATTCTAAGTTTCTTGGTATATTGCCCCGACATATTGCTAGCTCAAACAATACAGCATACTCCCATAACGTGAAACAAATCAAGTAAGTTCTGAAATAACAACAAAAGCAAATTGTTTCTATGACTTATGCTGGTTTTCTGATGATGAACATGGCACGTACCAATGGTTCATTAAGCTTATGAAAATAAATCACAAACCTGGCTGCACTAGGTTCAAGCAAGAATGATTAGAAAAATCTCTTTGTTCAATCTATTTATCATTTCTGGAAAACACTATGGAACCTTCCTTCCAGCCCCCTTCTGTGACCCAGCACTCATTTAAGTGATTGCGGAGCTGTCTTGCTGTTGCTGCCTGTTCAGAGGTTGTCTGTTAGAAATTTATTTCCTTCCATTAAAAACTGTGAAGTCTAGTGGTAGGACCATCCTAGAAAAGCTGGAATTGTAAGTAGGGCCTCAGGTTCATGAAAACCAGTATATTACTGTGCAAACACTTTATGTCCGATTTAAGGTTCAGTGAGAACTGCAGCCTTTTCTCTGCGCACCTTCTCCTCCCTTTCAGTGTTTAGCAGAATTCTGAGTAGCAATCAAGGAAATTTATATTCTGTGAAATTCATTCTTCCCTAAAAAACTGTACTTGAAAACATTTTCAAGGGTGTCTCTGAGTATATGAGAGTCATTCCCCACAGGAAAAGAAAAATCATTTTCCCTTATAAATAGGCATGTTATGTATTTTATTCTATTTAAAAGGGAACTATATTTTAAATATAGCTTGATGGGATATTAAATACGTTTAAATTATCAAGACTAAAAAGCATATTGTCATTAAAATACAAACTTTAAAAAAACAGTATGGCATAAATATACATGGAAAATACATTTTTTTCTACAGTAACCTGATGATTCTAGGTAACTCTCCTTGCTATAGACCCAGGCTCACATACCAATGGGCACCAGTGGGAGGTCAGTGTCAGCTTTAAAAAAGTCTTGTGAGATCACCAGAGTTATCCCCTATCTCTGGAGGATACCTGTGTTAAGTGGGTGGTGACGCTAGCACTGCTTTATGAGCTTCTGCAAGAGGTGCAAACACACACACACACACACACACGGACATCAACATTTTCTCTCTCTCTCAAGATTGCAGTGATCTTCTGGATTTTTTCCTCAAATCTCAGCTCACACTCTACTTTCATCAATGAAATTTTCCAAGAATAAATAACAGAGATCACTGCCATGAACCTATAAAGAGCTGAAGCTAAGGTTTGAAGAATCCTGCAACTTGAAAACTGAACCTATATTAAAATGACAAATTTAAGTACACACACAAGGAACAGAGACAGTTTGAATTATCATTATTTCCCTAAAACTCCTGAAGAAAAAAATAAATACTTTTTGGCTGAAACCAAAAGGCATTTAGGTTTGGAATAATAATGGGTTTTTTTCCAGTTTTGATGCTTTTTCCCATTAAAAAGTAGAGCATTTGAGAGAAAACCAGACATTTGCACCACTGCTCCCCCCACTTTTTTTCTTTCTGGTCCTCCTCCACAGAGATGAGAGCGGGAGGCTGAGCGCTGGCAACGCTCGCTCCTGCGGTGGAGCTGGCCGAGGCCTGAAGGCATCGCAGGGCCTCCCGCCTGCCCTCAGGGCACAAGGACAACACTGCTATTTTTGGCAGTACTCAAAGCAACTTGTGACATACTAACAACCAGCAAGCACCGACCCAGACAACTGTTCTTCACAAAAACAGGGTTTTTTCAGTGAGAAGTTAATAAATCAATATGTACTATCTCTTTTTTATGTCTAACAGCTAGAAGAGTCTTTATTACCATCTATCCTGAAAAAAAGGAAACAACTTTGAACAGAACAAAAACTTTTGAACTATCAGTACAAATCCAGCTGACGCCGAGGTAAAGCTTCGCTAATAATAATACAGCAGCTTCTCCCAGATCACAGGCTACGAACCCCTGGTAGGGCTCACTGTGTTCTGGGTTTTAGCAACAACCAGCACTCTCTAGTAAGAATGTTTTGGGGCTCTCAGCATGTCCACGCGGGCCACCCACCAACGGAGAACGGGAAGGACACTGCGTGATTCTCTGTCTCAGGTATCCGTTTTACAGTGATCTTCCAGCGCCCAAACTCCCCGGGCTTCTGCTTCTCAGGCAAAGGTCTTATGGTAATTGCAGACAAATCTGCAAAATGGGCAACGAAATGAAGAATATATTTTAACCTTGTGTATCTCTCTTTATGCCTGTCTTTCAGTTCCATTTCAATTTATTTTTCATTTTTATTAATTTAAAAGTTCCATTATGTGGGAGGGCAGAACATAAAAAAGCCCCAACACCGCTACCTACTACTGTGGAATGCAAACGAAGCAGCAATATCCACTATGCGGACTCAAAAATACGACTGGCCGCTTTATCTAGCTCTATTTTTCTCTTTGTTTTTCTGTGATCTTCTCAGCGCCTCAAGATTTGATGTCGCTTAGGAAATCCAAGGTGCCTCTTTTTTTCTGCCTTCTGCCTGTTGGCATTAATGGAGCCAGGAAAAAGAGAATGGTCTGGTCCTTGTGAATGTTCACAGACCCTGCTGATCACGGGGGAAGCAGAGAACAGGCCACTTCATTTCCATGAGCTGGACTCTGCAGCAAAAGTTTGGTTTTCTTTTCTTTTCTCTTCTTTTTTTTTTTTTTTTTGGGGGGGGGGGGAATGGGGGAGATGAAAATAAACCCAAGGAAGATAAAAGGAGTTTCTATTTGTGCATAAATATTTACCTTTCCTTCCATTCTCACTCTTTTCCCCTTCCACCTCCACACCAAAAGAACCCAGCCCACTCAGATGCACACAGAAAGCATGTTCTCTTATAGTGCTCTAGGATTTGTGATATGAAATTAAGAAATGGAGATTGAAGCTGAACGGGAATGGAGAGGAACACAAATTTGTTCAGTTCAGTCCTTGAAATAAGTTCCCAGTAGACCTATTGCCTGAGACTATGCAAAGGATATTTGAAAAGGTCAGGAAAATTCTTCCCAGTTCACAGTTTTTCAAATTAAATTGTCAGAAGAGACCATCATGAATATGCTCTGGGCAGCAGCTTTGGCACAGTGACGTGTACATGGGACAGGCATTTCCTGACTTCCAGCACTTTGTGGCAGTGCTCTAAGAGGGAGACAGACCTATTAAGAAAATTCTCACCATACCCATCTATAATCACCATGACTTATTCATGGACATTCACATCTTTAGCTCCTAAAGAAAAACTAAAAACCTGTACAATTGATTTGCACTCTTCTATCTGTCTAAAAGAAGACTACAGAATATCTTGATTACAACAGGTACCAAGGAACATACATGATGCTCCTCAAAGTGGCCATCTGCTGCTGCGCAATGCTTTCAGATACTGCCTACAGCTTGCCTTCCCGGCAACGTGACCTGAGCAGCTTTGCTCCCCGGGCCAGCCCAGGCACTGTGCCCATCACACAGTCCGCTTTACTCAGCCGTGAGTCAGGCAGCTGAGTACAACTCTCAATTGCACTAAGAGAACCATTCGATCTCTTAGTATCCCTTAGATATGTAGCAGTGTGCATTTACTTTAGAGACCCCCAACAACTCTCCCAGCAACCCAGCAGTTTGAAGGAGATTTATCTTCCTGTCTCAGGTCCCTGTCTGCCAACTCTGAAGTGCTGCCTGTCCATCTGTGACACTCACTATTAGTTCATTCAGATAGCCACTTGTTTGGAAAAAATACATCAAGAAACTAGCTAGGGAAGAAGAAATATATCTTAAAGCAAACAAAATAACCAACCAACGTGCAAAAATGACTGAGGTCAACAGCAGAACAGTAGATATTCTGCAAGTGCCAGATGCCTTTCCCCAAAGAGAACCAAAGGGGAAAATCAGTGTATTCTACTGGAGTAAACTAAGGCCATGCTTCATCTGCATGCATCTAATATCCTCGTCTCCTTTAGTGAGAGGAACAAAAAGACATCATCTTTCACAAGCAAAAAAGAAATATTTACTCTTTCTCCAGAGATTGGAGTATTGATGCTCTTTCACCAGCTACCCATCCATCAGCTTGTTTTGTACCAGTAAGGCTGTACTTCAAACGCAGCATTGAGAAGGGTAACGCAGTAACCAAAACAATTACTAAACATTCATCTGTGCTATCTGCTTGCCTATAAAGCTATTAGAAGCATTGATCAAAGGTGTGTTACACCACATTGGTCTGGGGTAGGGCTATGCTTCTTCAGACTAGTTTGGCCAGTCCCTAAGTAACAGGCCTTTTATAGTTGCAGTTACGAGTGCCAAGTGGATTAGCAAGATGATGGTGTATGTTCATGGGACATAACTGCTAGTCCTAGGGCCACATGATAAAGTTTAATCACCCAGTCTCAGTGCGCTTCCTCTCCAGTCTTTCACTTTGGGATTTATTCCCCCTAAAATTGCTTTTCCTGAGAATTTTACAGCTAGCTAACTGACTTTCTGTTCCTTCTCTTACACTGTGCATGAATAAGGTCTCTTCAGAGTCCTGCTAGCAGCTCTTTCGTTTAATAAAAATATTGTATAATATTCATAAACCACCTGAATGAAGGAGGGTTTGCAGAAAGGATAATTTTGATCACAGGCAGATTTGGTATCTTATATTGATTGATAAAGACGGTAGAGTGAGCGTTCAGGATTCCCGAAAGCAAGCCAAGGCTTTTCCCACTGTGGGTAATAATCTTGTTATGAAGTGGACTTTTGGGGAAAGCAAGGGAATGAAATAGTAAAGAAACTTGCATCCTAGGCCATTTCATATCTGTGACTGAATGCAGCAGTGAAAAAATATAAAAAATGCAAATTATTGAACTGACAACTGTGCAGTCATCATATTATTTCAGAACCAGAGCTGAAGCGCAACCACTCTTTCCACCTTCCCCAAATTTGTTTCACTGGCTGTTTGCAGACTCTGAACAGTGATAGAGTTGTCAATAAATTCATTTCACTTTTTGGAGACCATCTCTGCACCCATAAAAGCTGGATACAATTACCATACTCAGCATCTGACACCTACACTGCTGTTTCTTTCTATATAAAGATTTTTAATGAACCTTCAGTTTCTGGAACTTTGTTCTACATCAGTGCTTGAACTCTATGACTAAAAATGTGCATTTCTCTTGGAAATTCTCCTTGAGCATTTTTTTCCTTCCATTTATCTCAGAAATTTATAAAAAACAGCATTTTGTGTGGCATTTTGGCCTTTTTATGTCTTGGTTTCATTTGAAACGAGAAATTTAAAAGTGTATGTGATAGAAAGGTAAACAACTAAGGAAATGCTCGGCTTCTTCCTGCTTGCCCAAAGAGGTTTTGAATGCCCAGCCCATGCTCCTTTTTAACTCTAAAGGAAAGGACAAGCTAGATCTTAACTACCTTTTCTTCTAACAGGGACATTCAAGATGAGGTTCCGACACTGATTTCAATTTGGGAAAAACTGTACCTCTGGTACGAAGCCCTCAGTTCAGAACATCTGTGCATAGGCTTATGAGCTCTGGGGGGCTGGGGTCGGGGTGACCATATTTATTTCTAACGAACATTTAAATGTCTAACAGTTTTCCGTTATGGCTGTTTTCACTAAACACCCGACCTGTCCATGAGGGTTCCAGGCACTTGATGACAGAGACTACTTTTTTCTGCTGGCTTCTTTTAAAAGCAGGGTATTAAATAGTGCATATTAGTTTGTAAAGTCTCTGACGTCAGGTAACCTGTCTGCTTACACAGATTGGTGGTGGATGCCCTTTTTGAAGATGGTTACTGTGGGGATCAAAAACGTTTTCAGAACTCTCTTCAAAATCCAGATGAGGCCAAAGTCAGTCACAGAGATAGCCCAGCTTGCTGTCAAATGTGAGAACAGGCAATTTCTTGGAAACAGGATGTTCTGCTTGTTTTTGTATGTGAGATGACTGATTGCCCAGGAGGTGGGCAAGCACAGGGAACAGACTGACTGGGGTACGGATCTATATGAAAACGTTGTCTTTGCTTTCCCTTTGTTCTTGCCTTTTACTCTGTGTTGCATCAGGCAGATAAAGAGGAGGAAGCTGTAAATAGCTCAGAGAATCTGGAAATAGTTTTGTGCCAGAGGAAAGTGCATTCAGGTACATATTTACTTTAAAAAAGACAGACACCACTCCCCACCCTCAGCAAAAAAAAAAAAAAAAAAAAAAAAACAGAAGAAATGTTTGAGCTTTTTTCCCACTCGTGCTGCTGTTTTAGTAATTACTATATCTACCATAGCAACACATTTCAAGCTTGAATACATATAGTACATTTATTGTTCTTAGAAACACTCTGAGTGCGATTACTTATCTTTCCTATATCAAATTCACAACAGATGTTTTTCCCCATGTACAATAATTACTTATACTCTATTCACATTACTGTATGATTACTGTATAGCAGTTTTTAGCACGAGTAGCCTGGAGGATTTTATTTTATGATACATTTCTAATCACTGCATCATGGAAAAAATGATATGGAAAAAGCTCAGAATTGGGGCTAACCATCCACCTACAGATAGGGTTTGTCCTGATGCTGAATCACTGTTCTGGAAGTTAGCATTAATTTTCTGCAGGGGTAAGTAAAACCAGCACTGAGCTAGTTGAGGGTAGGAAAGGACCAAGAGACTCAGGAGGAGGAAAACATGAAAATGGTCTGTCAAAAATGAACGTGCTACCTGTCAAACTGGAGTTAGCTAACTTTATTTGAACTCTCGTGGTTTCCTCCTGCCAGCAGACTGAAACGGCTGCACAGAGTTGCCTAGCTACTGCAGTGCTCCCTGTGGGAACAAGAGAGAATTCAGGGAGAAAGATAAGGGGGCACACGGGAAAAACAGTACGTGGCAGCCAAAGCACACCACCCTTTTGCAACACGAGTGACGAACTAGCTGGTGAAGGCCAGACAGTTTGTTCCAGCTGCACGGCGGAGGAGGGAGCGATACGGAGGTATCACGGTCCGCCCCTGACCGCAAAGGGTTGCATCCCAAAAAATAATTGCTGCTCACAGACTAACTGTTGACCTATAGTACCCCCAGCCTCATTATCCCTGCTTACCATATTAAAGATCATGCCCTTTGCTGCATAACGATATGTAAATAAGGGGGGGGGGGGGCATACCCCCAACAACCGCGCAAATGGCAATCTGGCCAATGAAGTACGTCTGCCGCGCTTCCACATCCCACCTTCAGCAACTATAAAACAGAGGGTAGCTCACTAAAGTTTTTGGAAGGGAAGAAAATTGAACCGCCGACCTGTTCACTGGAGACTGCTGACGAGCGAGCCTCCTTCTCCTTCCCCCAAACAGGGACGCCTCTTTGGTAAGACTTGCGCCTCTGACAAACGTTGGACGTTACCCGGGAAAATATATTGTTATTGAAAGCGCTTAATTGTTAGTTTGAGCTCATAGAAAGAAAATTTGTAGCAGCAAGTGCATTTATCAACGGCAATTCCGAAGCTGTTGTATCTGTCGCTTTAATAAAATCTTATTCTTTTTACTTTGCGAAACTGTCTCAGGGAAAGTCCTCAAACAGGGGGGCTCTGGCAGGCAAACGTAAATTATAAAGATAAGGAAGGGCCTTCCGTCCCTCCCTTTCACGCGACACTCCCGAACCGCGAATCTCTCCCTTTCCAAGCAGTGAGCTCTCAAGGTTTCTTTGGCCTTCCCTTCCCATGGATTTCATACCACGGAAGGATGCTCAAGAGCAGACACACACAAAAAGCTGCAGTTTCTGCAAATTCAGCCAAAGGAGGTGCTCACTGTATCTCTAGGTAGAAATATGTCCAAGTCATGCAAAACTCTTTTGCAGCCTGGCCCTTCTTAAAAGTAATATGATCATTTAACTCAGTGGCATGTCTCTGGCAATAGCCAGGAACAGATGCTTAGGGAAGAATAAAGCAGAGGGCATCACATCGGGATACTTCCCCAGAATACTCTGCCAGCACCTGACAACATGCGACTGGCACGCTTTCTGAGCCAAAGAGGGATCTTTGTATTTCATATTTCTCTGGTGACCAGAACTACATACACTATACATGGCAGGAGGATGTCACGGGTTTAGACAGTACATAAAGATATTTTCTGTTCTGTTGTCTATTTCTTTCCAAGCACTCAACCCACTTTTTAGACTGCTACTGTACAGTAAGCAGATATTTTCATAGAAATATCTATTATAAACCTATGATCTGGTTTCTGTGTTCTGATAATCAGCTAAGAGTCCATCACTGTACTTGTAAAGATTAAGATTGTTTTTTTTCCTTAGGAGCATCACTTCACATTCATCTAAATTGAATTTCATCTGCTGTCTTCCTCTCCAGTGTTAGGCTCCTCTATCTGAAACACATTTATCTCACATCTTTTCAACCTCTCTCATTATGAGACCCTACATGCTAGATGCAGATGTTTAGGCTAGGATCTTCTACCAGATGCACATAGTGTATAGCATCTAGGAGTAGTGCCATTCTGCAATCAGTGCAAAGGAGCTTCACTAGAAGAAATTCTCCTGAACTAAAGCCCTGCGCCTAACCTCCTCATCCTTTGGCAGACAAACCAGTATCTCTCATGACCCACATACATCCACTTCTCCAGTCTCTCACAGCCCTCAGTGACAAACCTCTGCCCTTATCCTGTGACTCCATAAGAGGTTCCCATTCACATAAGAGCAATACAGCCTGAGAGATTCACTTAAACCACTGGCAAGAGTTATTCCTTCAACACGGCTCAGGCTGTACTACACTGTAGGATAACCACTGTGTTTCAGTGCTTGGCACAGAGCAGCAGTGAAAAAAACATCCATGCTGGTAATGCTGAAACACAAGCATAAACCACATTTTAGATCTCCATGGTGGACCCAGTCTTTGCTAGTCAGTAAAAACTCCATGCCACAAAGTCTGACTGTGAGCTGCCTCATTCAGTGCTAGAATTAACAGAGCAGCATGGAGCAGCCAGAGCTTCTGCCTGATGCTCTAACAGTCATCTCTCACCAACTGCTGAGTGAGGAGATCTCCGACATACAAGACGGCAGATCAACACTCCTTACCTGCCCTCCTCCTCCTTCACCCCACTCTAGGAAACGAGGAGGTTGCCCTCTATTCCTTCAGGGCAGACACCATCTGAATGCCACCCTCAAGCAGCCATGGGCTGCTTCTGCTGGTCACAGCCACTCTCACGTATGCACGGTGTCACGTTTGGCCAGTTTCAATGGCATCGCACAGCACTCTGGTCGTGCTGAGCTTTCCTGTTCCGTGTCAGCTTGTATCACGGTGTGTTCTCAGTAATGTCCCCAGTGTCACAGCACTGTCCGCTCTGTAGCCAGCACTTCAGCTAGGGCTAGATCATTCCCCTTTTCTGGAATAGTCAAACTGCATTGTCAAATATTAATACTGGACCCTTCAGTGTCATCTGACAGGGTTTCTTTACTCCAGGCCCCAGTTCTGATGCAGCATTTTATCAGGGACTCAGGGTGGCTTCACAAGGTTGCTCTTCAGTCTAGATTTTCTCTTTAGTCTTAAAGAGTCACTAGTGCTCCTGTACTTTCTCCTTCCTTTTATATACCTTATTTTAAAGGTATACTACACATTTCATTTTTACATAAAAAGCAATATTGCAGAAATTAGTGTAATACACAACCAGCATCCCTCAACTGGAAAAAAACATGCACTTTAGCTATTCCGTCAGAAAGAAGTTTATCTCCCGACTACCATCCTTCTTCCTTAGCACCTGTTGCTTGCAGATACAATACAGCTTAAAGCCTTCTGAGGTAAACCTAAATGAATAGTAAACTAGCCTGTCCCTGAGGACAGCTAGCTCAACTACCTTTTACACTATGCCACGTTGTGTGTTTACTTTCACTCCACTGAGTGAGTGTTAAAAGATGTCTTCTGCATCTCTGGAAGCTTTTGACTTTGGTAGGGCAGTTCCATGCTTTCATTCAGGGTATCTTCGTTGTTTATGCTACTCTTGCCACCACATATCATTGTGAAAACACTCAAAACCAACAATTACGTTTAAACTAATTTTGGGCACTGAACTTGATTGTCTACTCTGTCAATGTTACACTACTCTCTGGGCCAAATGGTGCCAATCTCCCAAAATGATTCCCAGGCATAATTTAGAAGTTAGTATTAGCTTGAAACCATTCCCAGTAGGCAGTATGCATGCACCTGCCATGGTTTGTAGGCTAAGAGGTTTAACAATATGGAATAGAGGTCATCTGGTCATTCTGTGCCAGCTGTGATCAGAGCCAGAGGGTGCTTCTGTGCCCGTATAATTCACTAATACTGGTGCGGCCAAGGACCCTGACAAAAGCATGCTTCATTCAACGCCTGCATTACACCTGGTTATCTCAGTGTAACACCTCTGTCATACGCAACAGCCAGTTCCAAATGACCATTGTGCAATTCTCTTATACGTGTAATATGCATAGCTCTGTTCCCGTGAAAATTAAATTTCCTATCAATTTCAATGAAAGTGGGGCTAGATATATAGCCGCCCTGTTGGCCCTACAGTCTGCCACTCAGCAAGACAACCAATGAAAGCTAAGAGTTTCAGTTTGATTATTTGTTCTGGGTCGTGTTTTGCTCTCCTTTTGCTCCAGGTAAACGCAATCATGGTGTGCAAAAGGGAAAGTGAGCAGGGTTTCCCTACCCATGCAATTTCAGTGTAGCTATCACGTACCCACCAGGACAGGCTAATCCCTTCAGCCTCTCTTGTAGCCTTAGCTGCCTTTGGCCTTCAGTGTCCTGATTGCTCAACTTAATGCTGGTACCACTCACAGTACAGAGCTACAAAAAGAGGAAGGAAGCGAAGCCCCGTTAATAAAATCCAACTCTATATTCCAAATGTTTTTATTTAGATGTCACTTCCCAGAGGAAGTCTGAGTCTCTCTTGTAAGGCCCTTTCATCCAAATATTAAAAAGTTACTTAAAAAGTAACGACAGCTCATCTGTCTAGCCCTACGCCTTCCTTTTTATATATGATACAGCAACAATTTTAAGAAACTACTGTGGTAAGAGATACGGAGTAGGAATATTATTGTTAGTCTCTTCATATTTGCCTTTAGAAGGGAACTTTAACTTCATTCAAATATGTCAGCTAAAATGTCTGATGAACATTATGGACAAAAGAGAGGTCTGTTAAATTCTCAGTTGCTCTGCCTCCTTCCTCTTCCCATGGCCAGTTTTTCAATCAGGCTACATATCTGGTCATACAAATACATTGGAAGTTTCCAGTGAGAATCTTTACTGCAGCCTGTCTGTACAGAGGAAAGGTTTCTGCATTAACATACGTATGAGTCATATCTTGCTTTTATCATGAGGGACGTACATCAGCATAAAAAGGGAAGACCTGACTTGACATTGCTGGTATTTCTAAAGAGAATAGAAGGAAAACTAAAAAGCTTCTTTCCTTGAAAAAATAAACCCAAGCCCAATCCATTGTACACTTCTGACATACATCAAAAAAAGAAAAAATAAAATGAAAGAATATATTCTCCAACCCCCAAAACATTTAAGAGAAGAGTGATTAAGGTAATAGAACCTGCACCACAGATGAAAGAGATGGAAGGGTTACTGATGTTAGAACAAGCTGTGGCAGTTCAGAGTCCCTGAACACATGGAAGAAAAACGGCAGTTGCATATGGTTCAAACATTGCAAGTTCTTTAGGAAAGTTACCTTAGTGTTTAGCCTATGGATGAAAAACTACAACTAAAACCTGATCAGATGCTGTGTGGGGCATACATCCTGTGCATGTGTGCAGTCCCAGACACCCTATCCTCATTTCAGAGGCAGAGACATAAAATTAATGAGAAAGATGTTCCAGCTCATGAAATACTGAAGACTCCAAAGGAATACCTGTGGAAGTCAGAAAGTTCCAAAAAAGGAGGTAACCTGAACTCTGAAACTCATTTCTACTGTTTGGGACCTCTTGGCTTTTATGAGCTATTATTGAATACCTTTTCTCCTGATGCAAAATAGGGTGGGTTATATAATGGAAATCACCTAATACTTTTCCAAGCACTTTGGAAATGAGCATAGCAATACCTCCAGATAACAGACAAGAGAACCACATAGTATTTAGCAATTTCTTGAGTATCAGAGGACCAGGTTGTTAAAAGCCATGGCCAATGGAATAGAAAAGATCCTGAAAAGTAAGTGTTGCTTCAAAGAATACAGACTGATAGAGATAAATAACAATGACAGAAAAAAATCCACCTACATATATGTCACACTCCCTGGAAGTAGGAAAAACGCCCCGGATACTCCTATGAATGAACATCTATTCTAGTGCTACTGTCTCTGGCATCATTACAAAAGGTCACCATTAATTCTCAATGCCGGGGTCCTGTGACTCAGTGTTCCACAGGGTACAAAAGATGATACTTTGTGCCCCAAAGCTAAGAACCATACTAATAAAGGTTGTTGTATGGCCCTTGGGTTCATTTTGCAGTCCTGACAGTCTCCAGGGCACTAATGCATATTTCAAGGTTCCTCTCTCCTTTCCTCATGCGGTAAGTGACAGAGGGCAGAGAGTGACCAAGGAGACGGGGCAGGGGGTTGGGGGGGGGGGGTTACCTGCGCTTCTGTTTGGAGAAGCTTGACAACTCAGAATATTGTTACACTGTGTGAGAGCCTTTCCAGGAACAAGTGCCATTAGCTGTTCTGTGCTGTCTGGCACAGCTCAGCTACAATGTACCTTTTAAAGAAGTCTTTCCAAGGCCACTCTCAGACAGGCCACCCATCAAGTGACAGGTTAATCTATATGCTGCCATCCATAGAAGAGCTCCCATTGAGGTCCTAGCTTACAACTACAGAAGGTGTTGCTAAGTATATACCTTGTTTTTAAAAGGTCAGTTATGCTGAACCAGTGAAAATAATTCCAAAAGCGAGGTGGGCTAACTGACTTCCAAAATCCTGCTGAGCCCTTCAAGTACACACACTTGCAACATTGGCTAAGAGAGAGGGAAAATTCTTCTTTTCACTAATTTCAGACACTTAGGTTGTGTTTCATTTTGAGCTTCAGTTCTGGATGTCTTACCCACTCTGACTCTACTTTCTCCAAAATACCAAAATCGCAGATCCAAGCAAACCTAACTCTGAAAAGTCCAGAGCCACTTATACGTGAACTTCCCAGATGAAACTACTGCTATCTTTACAAAGTGTGTAAGATGCAAACAGGCACTCGCTGGGAGAGACTGGCCTCACAGGCCTCCCTGCACTTCACATCTTAAAAAAGCCATCTTGATGTGTCATAAAGAACTTAGAATGACAATTCATCTTAGAAATAGCTCTCTTATTCATCATGTATTTTCTGTGATTTTGTCCTTTTCTTTTTATTACTATGGACAGTAGCATGAAAATTGGGCTGGTTGTTCTTTACTGATTTTCCCATTGCACCTATCCCTTATCTATAGTCATAACTAAAGTTGTTAAGTAATTTATTGGATACATTCAGCCCTTTTCTTGAATAACCTGTATTTGGGGAAACAAGCTTATTATTCAGGTGGATTTGCCAATATTTTCTTTCCACAGTTGTCTGCACACAGCCCATCATAAATTTTCAGGTTTAAAGTGGCAATGACACTGACTTATTTTATCTGGAAGTA
Source organism: Apteryx mantelli (assembly GCF_036417845.1). Lineage (NCBI taxonomy): Eukaryota > Metazoa > Chordata > Aves > Apterygiformes > Apterygidae > Apteryx > Apteryx mantelli. Next base: position 11,926,766 of record NC_089984.1, on the reverse strand, counting down.
CCTGGTCACCAGATACTTTTTTCTTTTTGTCCAATAGGATGGAAGCAATTAAGTTCTCAAACTGCTGATTTGTCAAAGGGGAAAGAAATAAGGAATAAAAGCAGAAGAACTTTTCAAAAAAAACCAAAGTTCTGTCATTATAAGAACAAAGAAAGGGAAAAAATGAAAGGAACAGCATGATGCGTGAACAGAATCCCTTTAGAAACAAACTTTTCTTTCACGTTTCTCTGAAGTCCCAGTCTTGGCTCCCACTGATTTTAGTCAGCGGCTCTAAGAGTTTCTAAGACAGCGGGAACTTGTCATCATTCCTATTCACCCTGCAGGGTTTACTTTGACCTTTGTATTATGGATCATCTTAGTGTTGGTCTAGCAGTCAACATCCTTGGCCCAAGCCTGCTGCCAATGTCTGTTGCAGGGGAGTTCGCTTTCCCAGAGTGGAAGAGATGACATTTTGAACCGAAGAGACCAAAAAAAATTAAATAGACATATATCATCTCTAAATTTTGATCCATCATGTTCAGTTTTGCTTTCATTTACAAACAAAGAGAAACATCATGTTCAGGCAATGGTGGGGGGAAGAATCTCAGTACAAATGAAAATAGTTTTTTTACAGCATTTCCACAACACTTCTAAGTCACCAAAATCTCCCCAGGCCCCCTTTAGTTTTCATAAAGTGTTACTTTTGTTAAAACTGATTTAATGAAATCTTATGAAAATCTTTATCATCAAGGCATATTAACCAATAATAATAAAAATAATAACAAAAAAAATCTGTTGCAGGCAGATGTGTGTTGCTTTTATAGCTTCAAAGGTTTTTTATTTTCTATTTAATTTGTATAAATGGGCAAAAAAGAATTTTTTCCTACAGTCACAGCTACAGGTGTCAATTAATTTACTACATTCACTTATAAGAACATTTTATTACTGTGAGTTTCCTTCCATTTGAACTATAGGCATACCTCATTTTATTGTGCTTTGCTTTATTGAGCTTTGCAGATACTGCGTTTTTTACAAATTGAAGGTTTGTGGCAACCCTGTGTCAAGTAAGTCTATTGGCACCATTTTTCCAACAGCATGTGCTCACTTCATGTCTCTGTGTCACATTTTGGTAATTCTCACAATATTTCAAACATTTTCATTATTACTATATCTGTTACGGTGATCTGTGATCAGTGATCTTTAATGTTATTATTGCAATTGCTTTGGGGTGCCACAAACCGTGCCCGTATAAGACGGTGAACTTAATCGATAAATGTTGCGTTTGTTCTGACCGCTTCACTGACCAGCCGTTCCCGTCTCTCTCCCTCTCCTCGGGCCTCCCTGTTCCCTGAGACACAACAAGATTGAAATTAGGGCAATTAATAACCCTACAATAGCCTCTAAGTGTTCAAGTCAAAGGAAGAGTTGCACTTCTCTCACTTTAAATCCAAAACTAGAAATGATGAAGCTTAGTGAGGAAGGCATGTCAAAAGCCGAGAGAAGCCAAAAGCTTGGCCTCTTGCACCGAACAACTAGCCAAGTTGTGAATGCAAAGGAAAAGGTCTTGAAGGAAATTCGAAGTGCTACTCCAGTGAACACATGAATGATAACAAAGCGAAACAGCCCTATTGCTGATATGGAAAAAGTTTTAGTGGTCTGGATAGAAGATCCAACCAGCCACAACAGTCCCTTAAGCCAAAGCCTAATCCAGAGCATGGCCCTAACTCTCTTCAGTTCTGTGAAGACTGAGAGAGGTGAGGAAGCTGCAGAAGAAAAGTCTGAAGCTAGCAGGGGTTGCTTCATGAGGTTTAAGGAAAGAAGCCGTCTCCATAACATAAAAGTGCAAGGTGAAGCAGCAAGTGCTGATGTAGAAGCTGCTCCAGATCTAGCTAAGATAATTGCTGAAGGTGGCTACACTAACAACAGATTTTCAATGTAGATGAAACAACCTTATATTGGAAGAAGATGCCATCTAGGACCTTCATAGCTAGAGAGGAGAAGTCAATGTCTGGCTTCAAAGCTTCAAAGGACAGGCTGACAACAAGAGAACTAGAACTGACAGCGAGAGAACTAGACGTAGAAGTGGAGACTGAAGATGTGACTGAATTGCTGCAATCTCATGATACAACTTTAACGCATGAGGAGTTGCTTCTTATGGATGAGCAAATAAAGTGGTTTCTTGAGATGGAATTTACTCCCAGTGAAGATGCTATGAACACTGTTGAAATGACAACAACGGATTTAGAATATGACATAAACTTAGTTGGTAAAGCAGTGGCAGGGTTTGAGAGGACTGACTCCAATTTTGAAGGAAGTTCTATTGTGGGTAAAATGCTATCAAATAGCATCACGCGCTACAGAGAAATCTTTCGTGAAAGCAAGAGTCAGTTGAGGTGGCAAACTTCATTGCTGTCTTATTTTAAGAAATTGCCACAGCCCCCACGAATTTCAGCAACCACCACCCTGATCAGTCAGCAGCCATCAACATTGAGGCAAAACCCTCTATCAACAAAAAGATTATGACTTGCTGAAGGCTCAGATGATGGTTAGCATTTTTTAGCAATAAAATATTTTTAATTAAGGTATGTACATTGTTTTTTTTGGACATAATGCTATTGCACACTTAATAGACTACAGTATAGTGTAAACATAACTTTTATATGCACTGGAAAACAAAAAAATTTGTGTGACTCACTTTATTGCAATATTCGCTTTATTGCACTGGTCTGGAACTGAACCCACAATATCTCCGAGGTATGCCTGTATATTTATTAAGAACACTTTATCAGTAATTCTGTTTCATGATCTGTATTAATTTCTCAAATACACTACCTTCATACCAGGAATTCCATTAGCCACAGAAAAACTCATATGTTTTCTATGGTGCCATAATTATGGATTTTTACTGTAAACTTGTGGTCTAGATGGTGGGATTTTATTTTGATGTTAAGAAAACAAAGTTTTCTAGAGTTAATGCTTGGGAATGTTTTCACATCCTTTCAAATAATAACTCTAGAAAGTAGGTATAGACCCTGTTATTTCAGTGTTAACAGTGAAGCATAAAATGAGATAGTTAAATAGCAATAGTTGTTTATTTCAGTGTCAATCATCTAACAGAAAAAACAGGGGGGTGCCAGAGAGAGTCCTTAGAAAACTCATCTCTAATGATGTCAATGACACATTTGGGTTGGCTTCAGTACAGTCAAGATCGTGCTGTGCTCTAAGCACATTCTAAGCACCCAGACACCTCCCATACTTATGTACTCACCTTAATATATATTGTTACAACAGTTATATGCTGTAAGTATGAAAGCTGCAACATCATGTATTTAAAAGCATATATGCAATATAAAACAAATCTGATTCAATTTACTATTGCAAAGACCATCTATTTGCATATAGAGTTCCACAAATTTGACAAGTGTTTTTTTCATTGTTTCTCATAGTAGCACAGTAAGTAGGAAGCAGTAATTACGTCCAGTTTGCAGGAGTAAGTAATGATCTACCTTTAGCTCTTACAAAATTTAAAGCTTCCCCCCATCCTCTCTCTGCAGAAGCCATAATGTTAAGCAAACGCCACCTCATTGGCATGGATGTGTGGATGTGCATATGTGTAAAATTTCCACTGATGCAAATGAAATTTCATGCATCTATCTGAGGGCAGAATTTAGGCCAGAGTATTCAGTGCATGATAGCTCATTTATTCTCATGGCGATGAACTGATGAAGGAGAAAGGCTCTTATTGAGACACAGTGAGCTTTAAAAGCAGAAATGGGAATTTATGAAGTTGTTTGGAGAGTCAACTGCTTTCGTAAAAATGTTACTCCTCTGTTGGAGGATCTTAGAGAGTTAAACAGTCCAATTCACAAGCAGTCTACTCAGATTAGCTCAGAAAGAAAAATTAACATCCAGACCTAGAGACCCTAGAGAAGTCACAGGTGGAAAGAAAGCTAAAAGACCAGGGAAGCCTCAGTTCCCCAGACCCATATCAGATGCTAAACTGAACAGAAGTACCTTCACTACCACATTCTATATTTCTTCAAAATGAATTAGTTTAGTTAATATATTGTCACTCTGAATTATAAATTGTAGTGCCTTTCCTCTTTAAAATGAAGCACAGTGCTTATGAAAGGTGCCAAGCAACTTCAGTTTTGGAAATGGAAGTCCTCTGTTCTTCCAAGAATACAAAGAGGAAGCTTCCAATCATACTGCCAACAGCAGTCACACACAAAAATCCCTTGCATCTTGTTTCATCACTTTTGTTTTCCTGCCCATGCATGCCCAAGGCCCTTTGCTTTTTTTTCTCCAAAGTCAGTTACTCAAAGTGAAGCATGAGACAGCAGATTGGAACAGAAAGCCTCGGTAGAGTTTAATGGGACCTGGAACCTCCTTGAGGACTGGCCCAGATGGGAAGAGAATACAAATTGTTTTCATCAGGCTTTTTTTCTGTAGCCTATGAAAAACAAATAAGCAGTTGCTATCCCAGTAGGGCTATTGCTTACATTTTCTACTCCTGTGTAATGGAGCAACACTGAAATGTACTCAGGTTTGCTCTTGGCATTTAAGACTAACATTTCTTTGTGGGAAAAGTATCTTAATATCTAGGAACAAAAACCATGGATAGTAGTTCAATTTTGTGTGTTAGAATTACTTCGATAAAATCCCTTAAATACAAGTTTGAATCATGAACCAGATACAGTTCATGCTTCATAATTGGACAGTGTACCAGTACTGGTTACCACGTGCTTCAGCATTAAATATTATCATTTCCCCAAGGAAGTGCAGATAGGATCTGCTTAGGTGTACCTACATAGCACAGAACAGGTGTGACAACCTGCGAGAGAAAACAGGTATTTGTGATATTTACTTGATTTAACAGCAGGAATCCAATCATGGGTTTGGTCTTAAGCCACTAATCTGACTTACTTACACACGAGCTATTGCATGTTCCCCGCCATTTAAAAACCCTTTAACTACCACAAGCAAGTTAACATGACCAAAGCACACAGTTCTCACTGTTATTGCAGGGTAGGCATATCATCGGAATACCAATCATAGACGGAGCCTTACCCTGTTTTTCTTGGGGTCATTGGTAAAATCAATTGTTCTGGAATACACTGAAGGTAAGAAAAGAAAATTCAAAGCAGATACAACAGGTACCTAAAATAAATCCTTCCTAGAATACTTTTCTTCTACAAGCACTTTGGAGAGAGACTGCAATAGTGGTAAATTCACTTGGGATATGGTTGTCCTGACTTTAAGGTGCTGGGCCTCATACTCATCAAGTCTTTTTGTTAGCATGCACTCTATAAAGCCAGGTACTGCCTGCATCTTTATATCCATGTACACTTTTAGTTCATGGCATGAAGTGTGAGAACTTGTCTCTGAAATGTCATTCCCTGTTAGGAGCATTTATAGCCACAAATTCATTTAGCTGAGCTGCTCATAGGGTTCCTTCATTTGGTCTGTCCAAGCTGGCATCCAGCACACTCAGAGATGACTATTTTTGAGCTGGGCCCTTTGTCTCCCAGTTCAGCAGCTGGGATTTATTATCTATACTGGTTTAAGACATTGCTAAATTTATAAGAAATGTTATATTTCCCTATCAGATCACTGGTTTGATGGAATTACAGAGCTAGCACATGCAGAAGCATGTAACTGGAGACCTACCTGAATGAACTGAGTTGTGTAGAAAATGTGTGGGAAATGAAGGGTTAAACACTGACCAGATGTATACAAAATCAGTCCTGCTTTTAATGCACTTGCAAAGAAGATAGAAGCCCACATTACAAGAAAACCCAGAACTTATATCTACAATCGTGCAAAGAAATACTTGATTCAGAGAACGCATAAGCAGGGTTGTAAGTTTTACTGTGAGTACGTTTTAGTGGGAGTTGAATGTTTGAAGACACATCCATGCTTTCTTTGAATATTTCTGAACAGCTGGAAGTTACCAACTGATAGTAGCTCTACTGCTTGGCATAGAAGGTGTCTACATCACAACATCATTTACAGCTGCTTTCTTTAGCATTCCACAGGTAATGTATTTCATCTGAATGTCCAAGTCATTCAGGCCCTAGTACAGAACATCATTGATTATAGTGTTCATTAATGAGCATTTATATTTTATCTTCTACCAAGGTTCTTACATTAGCACCCATATTTGAGTTCCTTCCTAAGAGGGGAGAGAAAGAGAGAAACAGACAGAAAGAGAGAAGGAAAAAAGAGAAAAAGGAAGAGAAAGAAAGGGGAAAAAAAAGAAGAAGCTTAGTAATCTCTCTGTTTCTTTTTCTTGCTGACAACAAGCACACATGGTACTCCGGAGGAGTACCATATATATTGACAGTACATTGACTGGGGATATTGAATCTTGGAGGGGTGAGATTTGTGTAAAAAAACAGTCTGGTTTTGATACCAGAAAAAATGAGCAATTTTCATGACGACATCACAGATACCTTCCTCTTACCTTCTGGTGACAATTCTGATTTTTTACCTGAACAACTTAGAGACCTAACATTTAAATTCAAGATTATTTTTTTTTTGCTTTCTGAAGATCTACCTTGTTATTAAAAAGATTATTTTTTGTCAGAAAAAAGCTTTAATTAAAAAGAACCAACCATTCTTTAGTTTTTATACATGCCAGTAGGAAGGAGAATAGAGTGCTTCTCCTAAAAGAAAGCTGTACAGAAATGATGGAATTTCCTATAGAAGTGGTGTCTGTACTTCCCAGAACACCAATACAGTTGACAGAAAGTCTCCCCTCTATTTACAATCTCACAGGAGACTAAGGACAGAGAAAGTGGAGGCAACAGTTTAATCTCTTGTCTTTCAAAGCGATCTCTTCAGATTTAGGATGAGCAGCAACGCTGAACTTATGTGAGGACTCTTTCACTATTACTAACCACCCAACACTTTATGTGCTGTTCTGCGGCAAGCTAGAAGATTTCAGTCTCTGCTGCTCCCAGTCTGGCATTTTTCACAAAAAAACTGAGGAGAAAAAAAATCATATGGACAATAAAATCAATCCACTCTGAGAAGAAAACTAAAGCATTTCATGACAATGCTCAGTATCAGCTCAGTGTGTTCACCTCAAAAACACGTACAGTAAAGATAGAATTTTCATTTGATAGATGACAAGTAGGGAAGAACCAAAAGGCCAAATTAATGATAAATACAAGTCAAGAGCACAGTTGTTGGAGCATGCATGCAGAGGAATCATACAGATTGCGTTGTGCAGCTTCAAACGTTCAAAGCCTCCAGAAAAGGGGAGTGGAAAGGTTTATCAGAAAAAAAGAAAATCAAGAATGTGCCAAAGTGCATTGTGAAGGCAATAAGCTGGAGAACATCAGAAATGTGACACAGTCAAGAGCTGTCAGGATGATACTAGCAACCAAAGAGACAGTGTCAGTCTCCAAGGAACCCAGGTGTTTTTAATTTGATACTACAAAAACAAATTGAATCTCCTATGCATTGAGCTCTGTAGAGATATTTCATGTTAACTCGAGCTCTACCAGTAGTACTGAAACACCCCCAACTGCAGGAATTTTAGCCTGCTAAGAATGGACATTCAGGGACATCCTTTATTCTTCAGGGATATCCTCAGAAACCAAATAACGTAAAGGTGGAGAAAGTGAACAAGGAAACAAAAAGTTATCTAATTTGGTTTTATTTTTGTAAGGACTTAAGAATCCCTAGTCGTACTGCTGGTGAGAGTTACACATTAATGAAAGCGCTGCACAAGACCTAGCACACTTTACTTGTCTCTCTCTCTCTCTCCCTCCCATTCTAAATGTTAAATTAAAGAAACTTGAATGATATTCTAGACCTGACACCAAATGTTTCATGCATCAGGAAAACAAGGGGTAGGGATCTGAAGTTCTGCCCAGTACTAATAATGCAGTGGAGTACTATAGTAGCATGAATTGTTAGAGGGATCGCAGCTGCTGGTCTTTTCTGCTTGTCTAGGTAAAAATTAAAACTTTGTTTGCTCGTGATGCCAGCTAGAGGCTTCAGGACAGCTACTGAAGTGTTGATTTCACATGCTGTATTAGTTCTGTGAGCATATGTTAAATAACCCTGTCCCTTTCCCCCCCATCTGTTCATCTGTCCTTTATATGATGAAACTTCTTCTGTCTTGGCATTTTCTCCCTAGAGCTACTGCTCCAGAAAACTGAAACCACGACATGGAACAGCAGTAATTATAGCAGATACCACGCTATTCTGGCAACAAAACCAGCATCCTATGCATCAGGAATGCTTCTCCATTAACATTCATTGCATTTTATGAGTGATTTTTTGCTTGCTTAGCCTTCCCATACCTTCGTCCAGGCATAGAGCTCCCAGGGACCGGTTAGCTTTTCTGATTCTCAGAACAATCACAGAAAGCTTGGAGTGTAGATCCAAAGCAACAAAGCATAAAACCCAGGCGTGTATAAGACTTCATTTCACTTTTCCTCCCCCCTCACATGTTGCTCTGGCCTCATGAAGCAATGCTCAGCTGAACTTCCAGCAAAAGCATTCCCCAGCTCTCCAGCTCCTCATGCAGCACATCACATGAAGCTCACCATCACTCTCGCTGGTGAGGCCACAGGCCACTCTTGCATCTTTACGTCTGCTACCCACAACAGTCAAGAAGCCTGTCGGCCTGCTAATGAAAGGAAATCGAAGAACACAGGGCTATTATCTCATTAAGAGTCTACAAGTAAAGGGGCTGAAGTAGTGCTTTGCCAATGAATTCCCATGCAGCAGTTTCCCACCTGCTCTCTGAGCTACTTCACTGGTCCAGTTCTCACCTGGACAAAGGAGGAGTTTCTCCAGCAGTTCTTAGCTATGCTGAAATTTCAACTCAGGGATAGGGAGAAAAGAAAAAGTGCTGCAAAAAGGGGTCTGAAATTTAGGGAGCAACAAGGAGGATAACAAGATGATCCCACTTCTATCTTATCACTTCTGTAGCAATTATGGAAGGAACATCCCAAATAAAATCAAGTAGTCAGCTAAGCCTTCAGTTAGGGAAAAAGTATCAGCTATGCGTCATCACCAGATGGGACTGGCAATTCTCTGTTGACTCAACCCTGAGTCATTTCTCATCGGGTTTCAACTGACATTGACTTTACATCATATTCATCTGAACAAGCAACCCCTGCCCTTTCAGCTAATCCTCCTGGCTACAAAGAAGGAAAATCACAAGAAGGAAGAGGCGATGAAAATACTACGAATAAAATCTGTCTTCTAACAGAACAATATTAAGCTTCTGCTGGGGTACACAGGCCTTTTCCTTACTTTAGGAAGCAGTTTAATGATGTCTTTTAAGAGCAATAAATAAACAGGTTGCTTGAAAGCATTCTTAAGTTAATATTCCGTTTCTCCTGCTAAGCCTATTATTATGGCATTTTTCCATTAATTAGGGACTTAAAGTCCTTAAAACCAGCTTTGAATCAGTTCTCAGTACTGCCCTACTTCCTCAGAATTGCACCAACATAGCACTGTCCTCATATTACAATGAATATACCCACAAGGGGCACGAATTGTGTCTGACTGCAACTTCTTTACCCTGACAACATGCTTGCAGGAGTGACCAAGCCTCCATCTCCAATTTTCTGCTAAAAATGACTGACCCAAGCATGGCTTGTGGCACACAAAAATATAAGAACATATCACTAGTTAGGTTTATAGCTACCAGATGTCATGGCTGGTTTCTAGGTTTCATTTTAGGAGTATTTGAAGCAATAAAATTCAGAAGTAAATTATCAAAAGAAGCTACCCAAGCAAAATAAACTAGTTTATCTGTGCTAATCCCTAATGAGAAAAACTGCCCCATCCCATCACATTAAATATTTAAAACCACCTCCCCCCATAATAAATTTGCATCAGGTCTGATGCATTACATGTCATTACTGAGAGTTTGTCAGCAAAATCCAACAAACTGGTTTGCACTTCCTCATCTATTCTTGGTCTTCTTGGTTATTTTTATACATACAAAGACATCTACAAATTTGAACCCCCTCTGTTGAACAGACTTGTATCTACAGGATACATGCAAAGATAACTTCAGAGTAAACTTCTAATCATTTCTTTTTAAGGATAAGAAGAGAATGGATCAAACATAGAATATGTTGTAATTTTCCAAGTTCTTTTTGTAGGCTTTTGACTCTGAAGGGAAAAAGTAAGATATTTCTCAATGCTCAGTTTTTCATCTTCAGAAATCTGAAATGCTCCTTGAGACAAGTTGCTTTGCCACTGTTTCTCAACAAAAAACAGGAGGAGTTATTTTCTCTTTTCACAAATATGATACACTATTATTGTTATTTTTCAGCTGTTCTTTAAAGCCACATACAGGTTGCCATTTTGATTTCAGAAATGGGGGGAACAGACAACCTGATTTCTTCTGATTTAGCATATACTTCCTTTATAACATATAGAGGTCACCAGAAGACAAATTCTAGTTTCCTGGTAATTTTTTGATACTTTTAAATTCTAAGTATGAGAAAACAGTCATCCTACCTTTCATCAGGTTATAGACAGGTTAATATTTAGATTATCAGAATAAGCACTACAAATAATTTCTTCATCAACTCCTTAGAAATACAACACATCTCTGAGAGTACATACACATATGCTGTGTCAACCAGTTATGAATGTTTAAATAGGACATTACCTCGTTTATTTATTTTCTATTTTAATGTTAAATGATGCGCTGAGAAATTCATAACATAGTATAATTTAAAATTATGTATTTTCCAAAGTACTGCAAAACAAAGTCTAGACAACTTTTATTTCAAAGATTACTTCAGATTACTTCCCTCCAGGTTATTTAAACTGCCCTGTCTATAAAAATCTAATTTCTATTTTCAGTGCATTTGAATTATGGGGTACACCATTCTCCACTAAATAAGCTGGAATGGGTTTGAGGGGAGAAGAGGCTCCATCTTGCCTTTTTATTTCTAAAAATAATACAGCAAGAGAAATGTGGATTTTTTGAGCCTCCTGGGACTTCTGATAGATTATTTTATGTCTGTTTTTTCCTCTCTAACAAATACACAGAAATGCCGAACAACATCCTACAGGGAACAACTGATTGAACTGGCCATCCACTGGTGGTAAAAATGAGTCTAGCAACAGGAAATCAGTGAATTTGAAAATGAGGGATTATGAAGATAGTAATTATCATTTCAAGCAAAGGAAACAAAGAGCAATTTCCTGGTGCTTTAGAACCTAGAAGTGGAAGATCGAGATAATATAAATAAAGTTAAAGAAATATCTCTAGTTTTACTAAGTGCCAGTGTAAAACTTCTGCTTTTGCATTGTGCTGAAAATACTTCGGTAGAAGTTTGATTCAATGAGTGAGAAAACAAGGATGTTATTAAGGTCTTCACAGAGGAAACTGCAAGTCTGCTTGAGGAAGGAAAAACAGAAACAAGAGCAAAAAGACAAAGGAACAATGTGAAGCAATGCCTAAAATAGAGTATGTTTCAGATACGCTTTTTAAAAATTTGCTGAAAAAGTGAGTGATACTTAAGTAATGCCTCTTTGTAACTCCAACAGTTCAGAACGGTGATAATGCTGATTCAGGAGAGGAACTATGAAAGGGTAGATAAATAGTGCGACAAGATTAATAGCTCTGTCTATGCAAATTCAACCATTCACATTCTTTAATGTTATAATTGCTTTTCCCAGCACCCCATGAAGGAAAGCAAATATTAATAGGGGAATTTAACCAAGGGAACCAAAGCATAGAGAGGACATGATAAGGAAAACTCTATAGAGTTTCTGAGGTTTAGGCATTCTAGACTCCAACATAAATGTGGCCCATTGTTCTCCAAAAGGGAGAAGACAGACAGACAACGCACAGGCTCCTCAGGAGCAACCATTAAAGCAACCTTTAACCTGGCAGGAGGAGCATGACAAGACACAGTATTTACTTGATGTTAGAAGGGAAATATGCAGGGATGCTTTTGCAAGATTGATACTTCACAACTTTGGTACAAGATCCTAAACATTTGCTGTGACAAAAGGTCAACCAGGTCAATGCCCCATGGTGAATCACACCGTGTTGCAGCCAACCCTCCCTCCAAAAAAGCATAACCACCTTTATGGGGCCAGGCACACCAAAGGGCCCTCACATTGAGCAGCAGTCTTTCTCTTTCCAAATATAACTGAAGTATTTACTTAAATAACTTGAACTGCCTTCCTCACAGCTATCCCAGCTTGGACAATATCTGTTCTTGATGACCATTACTGGATTTCTAAACCTGAGAAGAGGGATTGGGGGGAACTTTTCTGAGCTCCCCAGTTCAGCGATGCCTGTAGCAATGTTCTGCTGCTGAGGAGCCTTTGGCATGTGGCATGCAGCACTCAACTGAGCTGTCACCGTTCCTGCAGGAAATCATTTTGTTCTCATTACTGAGACTGTCAGCTCAGCTCTAGGAAATAAATCATTTTGGGAATCAAAGATTACAGCTATGAAACAGAGGAATTATAAGTTCCCTGCTGGGAAGGAGTGGATTGGTGTGCTCCTTACACTCCCTGTCAGCAGCCAGTCACTCTGTCAGTGCCCAGTCTCTAGTGGGGAAACTACCGACCAACCTGAGGACTGCATTCACTGAATCCCAGTCATCCAGCGATGCTGCTAGAGATAACGCATTCCCTGCTGCGTGTCTCATATCACTTGGGAGAGTTACAAGTGTCAAAAGAAAGACTGAAGAAATTCCTAGGTCTGGAACTGGGGAAAAATATGGATCTTGCACAATCATACTTTTGCACCTATTTCGTGGTAAAGATCCATGTCTTCTGACCCCCTTGGCATTTGGGTGGAAACAAGCTGGCAATGGGAAGATACTAGGAGGCGGTGAAGATGCTGAATCATGTATTCATCACGCATGCCTTTTCCCATTGAGCTGAGCTTCTGAACAAAGCAGCTGGGAGAGAATTTTTGTTTCAAGGAGTGTGAATGAACAGAAGAAAGCAGTGATTTTTTTATTGCCAATGTGTGAAAGAAACAGATCTCAACCTCCCCTTCTGTTCAGATAAGATATTACTATTCTGTGGTCTGAAATAATATGTATATATCACCCCAACAAGAACTTAGGTTTTGAGAGATTTGATGACGCTCCTGATAAGTCAAGATTCACAATTTCCCACATCTGTTTGAAATGTTAACTACAACAACCCCCACCCCTCCAGCGTCCGTTGCTATCCTAGGAAGTAAGTTCACAGCATTGCAAAATGGTCACAATTTTAGTTATGCCAAAGGGAGCCTGAAATGCAAGCAATGACACCCGAAGATATCACTGATATGTCTTGTAACACATTCCAGTGCTTTTATGAAACTGCTCCTGTAGGCAGGACTTCTGTAGAGCTGATGCTGAAGTTAAAACTATCATTATCCAGGATAGGACAGTTTGGGGGAGTGTGCTGGTGGAAATCTGCTTGTGTTTCTCTGCAGCTATTCTGTCCCTATGTGGATGCCACCTTTGATGCAAGAAGATGCCTCTGATCTCAGATTATGCGACAAGATTCATGGCCCAGGGCTCCTGTCTCCTGCTGCAGGAATGGAAGAAAAAGAGAAAATCCCATATCCTGGATGGAAAACCAGAACAAAATAGATAACCAAGAGTTTCATCAGGATGTTTGGACAGGTATTTTTAAGACAATTCTGTGCATCCACTTAAGTTCATAGAATAGAGGTCCTAAAACAAAATAGTATGGTATTCTTATCTGAAATCTCTTTCTATTAATGAGGAGGACAGGAGAAAATACAAGACTTTTGTTACTATAGACATTTATTTAAGATCAGTGCTGGCAGGCCCAGCATGGTATGGTAAAAGGAACCAATCAAATATTACTCAGTTTGAGTTTTAAATGCTGAAAGCTTTATAAAGTTTGTACATCCACTCATACAAATAAGTAATAAAACCATAGAGATCCTGGTCTACACTGAGACAGTGATTTTGCCTTATCTGTGCTTCTTACCTTTTTTGCAAAACTGAGAATCTTTATGAGTGGGAAACTAAAAGCCTGATTTTCTGAGTCTATAATGAATCTTGTAAGATGTAATGATTTCTGTGGAATCAGGATTGATTTTTGTTTGTTTATCCAAAACCCCCAAAATTCTTAACAAGTGGATTGTCAGACGCAACTGTTTTGTGAGAAGGAACAGCAATTAGTTTATCTTCAACACAGGTTAACACCCTGACCTCTACTGGAAACAGAAGGAAAAAAAAGAGTGCCCTTGGTGCTATCAACCACCTCTAAACCATCAGCTTACATTCATACAAATTCTTCTATCAGCTCTGCCACAACAATTTATTTAGTCTATGTGAGTTAAAAGACTTAGGAGCATGGCTAAAATCTATTTTTAACAGATGTCTGTGAAGGATCGCTACGACAATTCACAGAGTTCGTACATCTATAGCTTATACACTTCGCCTGAAATCAGGGATTCTTTGCATCTCTCATTCCAAGTGAGATTGTGAATATGCACTTGTTTCCCTCCTCCACTGCCTCATGTCTCCATCTTGATGTAAAAATGTAGTGAAAACATTCTGGTACCTGGCTCAGGACTAAACAATCACAGATCACCCAGAATGTGACAACCTTCCATTCAAATACAGTATCCCCAGGTTTATAAAGATGCAGCTGACAAAGGGACCTGGAAGGTATAAAAAAGTCAGGGTCCCCTCCTAGCTATTTTAGAGGTGCCGACCAGACATATGAACAGTGTAACTACAGGATCAGAGACAGACTTTGTGATTTTGAGGAGAAGCTGTGCACAAGCTTGTTGAATAAACTGGATAGGGAAATAGTCCAGCTGGTCTTGTTAGCTGAAAAGTGCTTTTTAGAGCTATTACTAAACTAGTACCTGTATTTACTTCCACTATCATTTCTCCCTGACTGGAACTCTGAGAAATGCTGTGCTGATTGTAGAGCAGACTTGGCAGCGGAAAAATGGGGAGAGGCAGATCTACTGGCCAGGCTTATGTCAGGGACCCCACAGGCTGCTCTGCCGTTAAGAATGACAGACCAAGAGCCTGCACAAACCCACTGAGACCAAGGGGAAGTTTAGCAGCATACAGTTGCAGTAGACACTATGTTTAGATCCCATTACGAAAGCTTTACCAAGCCTTCCTTTGGCTGAAGTAGAACCACTCCTTAAGCTACAAGTTTCAAATAGAACAATTCCTATAAAAGATGACATCTAAGTCTCTTAATGACCCTGTCCTTAAAAGTTTAACTTAAAAAGACAGTCACTACTCATCTCTGATAAAACTGAAAGCTTGGGGAAAAATATGCATGTTTCTATCTAATCACAAATAACCTCTAAACAGGAACCTGGCCAAAGAACTCCTGTTCATTTGAGGAGTATCATTTAGGCTAACAACTGGTGCAGAGAAAGTTGAGTATCCTGGTGTCTCAGGCATCCAGGGGAGATTGCACTGAATGGGTCTCAGTTTGGATTTCTTGTGAGCACCTAGAAAAATGCATCCTACTCTTTTCTCAGAGCTCTCCCTGAAGATGGGAAGTAAAAGGCATGTTCTCTAAGCTATTAGGCATCACCCTCTACCCTAGTCCTCAAAATGCTGCATTCACTGAGACTGAGAAAATCTAAGGCCAAGAACTCAACTAGCTAACTCAAAAAAGCCTTTAAAAAGTCATATGTGAAGTGCTCTTGGATATCAAGAAAAGGAGAGAGACATGAGAGATGAGAGAGAGAAAGGGAGACAAGTAAGGCCCTGTCAGAATCCAGCAATTACAATATTCCAGTGGGGAATAAAAAACAAAAGCAAGAACATTTGATTAATACAAATAATAATACTATCTATGTTTTTAAGTAATAACTACCAGAAATGAAACAATTTTTTCTGGTACACTTTCATCAACTGTGGATTATTCATAAGGTCAAGCATTTGTGAAGGAGACATTGTGAAACATCAGATTACTCCAGAAACCTCAGTCTTATCTAAATGAGTTCTGCCCGCACTCTCAGCCAATAAATTTCTTCACTTGTTTGCATATTGATTTTTCCCATCTTTTATTTATTTCAGCTTCCTCAAGGGTGAAAAGAAACAGTCTATTAAGCAGCTAACAGGAAGTTTGGGTTCTGAAAGTGGTTTTTGCTGTCAAATGTCTCTCTGGCTGGATCACTTTACATATGTAAATTAAAAGGTTTAAAATATAGTAACCTGGCTAGCATTCTAATTTAACTTGGACAATATATTTGCTCATTCAAAATACAGGATACTCTTTTTCTGTTCTGACACCCTGGTGATCTGGATCAGGTCCCACTAGCCCTCAGCTCTCTTCCTGTATGTAACAAAAAGATTACCTAAAGAATCTTTAGTCTATTGTCTTTTTCTAGCCCATCCATTTCGCTTTCCTTTTGCTGAACAAATGATGCAATACAACCTACACTTAGCAGCTTCACAGACCTCAGCAGATAAGGGTGGGAGTTAAAGCAACAGTCAACAGCAATAGCTTGTGAGATTTTATAGATAGGTAATTGAATAGACTATGAATACTTCATCTTCATGCACTTGCCTCACTAGTTTAAAATGTCCGTGGATACATTTGCACTTCTGTAACACTCGCAGGCCAGGGCAGCTCACCCCTGACACCACCGTGAGAGAGTGCTGCCTCTTGGTGCTTCTCAGATGACAACAAACGATCTCTACTGATTTAACCTTCAGCATTGGATCTCACACAAAAGTGTGACTCTTCTGAGAGATCAGGAGGATTATATAATCAAATGAATGCCTAGACAATTCTCACTTGGTCATTTATTAACTGATTTACAGCACTTTGTGATTCAGTTTAATTAGTTTTTATTTCTTACAAAGTTGTTGCCTTACAAAAGAGATCAGAACAAAACTAACTACTACATTTGCTGTTCCTTGGAGACTCAGCTTTCCTGAGCTAGCTTTGTATAGAGATCTGAAGAGCTCCCTAAAGACTGGGCAGATCTGAATCCCCTTAAAGGGGAAGGCAGAGAAACTTTGTTAGGGATAGCTGCGTGGTGGATGAGCCTCCACTTAGAAGCAACAGAAACGCTAGGAGAGACATTCACTAACACCACTGCAGCTAATCCCTCTAGTTCCTAAGAAAATACAAAAACTCTTAGCTTAGCCATCTCTACTATCCTACTGTGGTCCTACTTCTGAGCACAAGAATTTAAGCAGAAATTTCCAGTGCTAGTATGGGTTGGTCCATAGGCTGCGACAGAGTAGCAAAGACTTATGTAAAAACCAGCAATTCTTAAAATAAACATATAAAAAAATAAAAGCCGAAGTTTAGTTAGGGGTGGAATCCTTTCTCAGGTAACAAAACATGCTAGAGACACTATTTAACTCTGTTCCACCCCAGATCCCCCATACAGGCTGGCCTATGGTAAAGGGCAGTTTCTGCCTGACCTACTCACCACCAGTGGCTTGTCTGAAATAAGGAAAGTTCTCTATCTTTGAGGCTTCCCTCCCACCATGAATGAGACACAGAAACGCAAAATATTCAGAGAAACAGGCTAGCACAGAGACCTGCATTCAAGTTAACCTCTTGCTATCCTGCTTAGGTCCAAGGCAAATTATATGGTTTTGTTCTCATACACTATGAGCATTTTAAACTGCTGTGTGTTTTTAGGAATGGCTGCTGCATTCCGCAGTGCATGTTCTGAAGGTAAAGTATAAGAGATTTCTCCAGTTTCCTTTTGTTGCCTTGTGTGCAAGAATTGAGAGAAACGGGAATAAATTTAGCTGTCTCATAGCTGTCTTGCCAAGAGCACAGAAAGTTTCCTGAAAGTGACTTTACGTTGTATTACTGATTGCCAGGCTCTGGCTAGCAAGTTCTGCTACAGCCTTAATTCATTGACCTAATAGGGCTCGCTGGTTGTCACAGAACTCTGCTTCATGGTGTTTTCTGGGTGGAGATTTCATTTTAGACAGGACAGAATCAAGAAACTTAGGTCAAAGCATTTCAAACAGTGAACAGTAAAGTCAGAGCAGCAACATTTTACACCTGCACTGAATACCATTAATGGCTACAACAGGAAAATAACTCTGCGAAGCACTTGCTGAGCTGAGTTCCCTGCAGTATTGGGCAATTGCATCATACACGCTTTTTAGACTGTCTAGCAGCATCTGATTGTTTTTGTTCCTGCTACTCCAGCTGGAAAGCTATTCCAGTGTCCTTCTGCTCTGAGGGCTGAGATTTCGCTGCGCTTTGAGCCAACAGCTTTTACTTCAAAACTGGAGCAGGCTACAGCTCTACACCCAGTCTCCTGAGATACCCCAGCTGACGTACCATAAATCAGTCGCACATCTGAGCTCATATTCAGAGTTTGTTCTAGCGCAGGACTTGAGCTACAAGCAGTAATCCCCTGAGCCGCTCCTGTGTTCTCTTTATTGACTTCTCTCAGGTTTGCATCCACCTTGGATGTGATTCCACCTCATTAGCTATCCCATCTTTGTTCTCAGGTTCAATAACCTTTCCCTTGCAGAAAACTGTAACATTTTAATTTGGGGGCCACGGGTAACATCTGCAGCTCCCTCACCTTCTTCCTCTGCTTTGTAGATATATCACAGATAAGGTTTTTGCTGTTCTTTTGCCATAGTGGTGTCCAGTTCAGCATGATGAAATAATTATCACTTTATCCTGACTTTCCCTGATGCAGCTTAATTTCCTGTTCAGATTCTTCTGCACTACTGTAACTCGTTACTCGTGATTTCTATTTCGGTGATTTCATATCCTTTTGAACACACAGCCCTTTTCCTGGAAGGCTTTTTTTGTTGTTCGTAAAATAAATTCCAGATGCCTTTTGTACCTATAACTTGAGGACGTTTCTAGTATTTAAATCCTTTAAAGTACTTATTTTTTCAAAGTCTTTTTGAAGTCAAGCCTTAATACAGAGCAGGCTCTCTCCAGGTCTTTTAATCATTCCTCCGTTCCCTGATAGTGATGTCCCAGAGTCCCAGCTACTTGGCCCTGAAATAAGCAAGATCTCCCCAACAGTCCTCAAACATCATTCTTAACTCTCTGATTTGTTGGTCCTAACCCATAAATAAGGGAGGCAATTAGCTGCCTCCAGGCACAACCCCCCCAGCAGACAGAGCTCCTCCTGCAACATGCTATTCTCCATTCAAGTTCCTGGAAAGTTGCTTTGCTATTTCCATACTAGCTTCCCTGCTCACCTTCCCTCCCCGCTGCCCTCCAGCCTCTTCTCTCCTCAGCCCTCTCCCATCCCAGGCAGCTCTTGAGAGAAGCCCTAAGGTACTTTGCTCTTGCTGCCCTGCAGCTGCTAGCTGGCTGCCTGCGCTCTGGGGGGGCCTCCTTCCCTCGTCCCCCCTTACGTGGCCGAGGGGGGCACCTCCTCTTTGGCAGCTCCCTTTAGAGGGCTCCTTCTCAGTTTTCTAGTGCAGGATTCCAATTCAATCAGACTTAGTTACTGACCTGTTTTTATCCTTCCATTTAATTTTGTATAATTAACCTGTATATTTTACTAACTTGCTTATTTAATAAAACTGGTATATTAAAACTGCTTTACCATCCTCTCCCTAAGCAGACGGATCCCCAAAGTGTCTGTTTTTGCTACACTTTGTCATCTGACTTCCTTCCTACTTCTAGCATGCAGCCTTATCTCTTAACTTTCTTTCTCTCCTGAACCGCACACACCCTTCAGTATTGATGTTCCAGTTAAAACCTTTATTTCACCATGTTTTTGTCACCCTAGATATCCACCTTAATGTCCTGCCTCAGTAGGTCCTTTTCATCCATTTTTTGTCCAGGTTTCCTACATTAACACACAATTGCATCTCAACGCTTGCTCGTTAATCCTATATGTTTTCTTTTCAAGATTTGGTACCAACCAATCCTGGCACGAGCTGAATCACACTTGCATGCTTTTAAAAGCGGTAGAAGCATTTAAAGAGGCTGAATTTTCTTTTTAAGTTGTCTTCGACTTAATTTCTCTTCCTTCCCGTTATCTTTTTCACCACAAAATACATGCAGATACAATATCTTATTTCTAGCTTGTCTCAGAAACAGAGGCTGCTGTATGCCTACACTGAAGTACGAGTAACGCATCAGACAGACACATAGGCCAAGATCCAGGGGGCACGTGGGCTGCGTAACAGAAGTAGAGAGCCAGAGGATTTGCAGTTCAGATCATGATCAAATCAACTGTGAACAAATACGATGACCATTTTCTAGGAAGCTGGTGTCTCTGTGGATTGAGGAGTACTATAAAACATCATTTCAGAAAGTATGAAGTGCACATGGAAGAAATAAAAGCTGAAGGGTAAATATTTGTTCTGGAAAGTTATCAGAGCCTAGAGTGCCTGAAGAAGTTTGTCTGTGTCTACTACTAACGTATTTAGAGGGAAGCAGTGGACACACAAAAAAAATAATTTTAACTGTCACTGAGATTTTTGGGTACACATGTGGTGTTGACTGTTGCTTCCTTTGAAGGCTATTGACAGAACTGACAAAAGGAAAAAAGAAAAGAAATCAGGTTTCCCAAATCAGAGCACATTTGTTTCATCATAAATTCTCCCACTTTTCCAAATTTGTTTCCTTTTTAGCAGATGCAGCTGACCTACTCGCACCCCTCCTTCTTCACCTACCTGCCTGGAAACTGCTGCTTAATACAATCATACGGTAAAGAAAATGGGGTAAGGTTCCTCTTTGAACGAATGCGTAGCACTTCACCTTGCAAAGCAAACTGAACCATGATTTTCCCACACGTCCAGATTTTGTTGCTAATCCATGTTATTTGCAGAAATGTACAGACAGACCAGTGGAAGACCAAGCTACAGCCTTTTGGAATGAGGGCTTCACAGAAACGTCCCAAAGGTGACAAATCTGTTACTCTGAAAAATAATTTAGATGAAAGATTTCTCAGCAGGCCTAGATGCTGTCAAAGATAAACTGGCTTTTGACTAAACTTAATGTGCAAACATGTACATGCCAAAATGTTTGCCATCAGCTGGAAATTAATCAGCAGTTTAATTATTTGGCAAAAATATCCCTACTTTCTATATAGAATTTTAAAAAACCATCTACTAGTCTAGAAACTGGAAAACTCTGGAAAATGCCATATATGTTTCAATCTCCTTTTGTATAAATCCAAGCAAGGTGACTGAAATGCGTTGAGCTAGATTCATTTTCACAGTAGAGAATCTGTTTTGGTCCTAAGATGATATCCCAAATGACATTTTGATATCAAAAGGAATGCATTTGTTATGTCAGCTGAATATTTTGGAAGGAATAATGCAAGTATTACCAAGAATCTACACTCTATGAAAAAAACAACAGCAAAGCATTTGTGATTATCAGTATTCATAGTATATAATATCATTATACCATATCAGCACTTTTCAGAATTTCAAACAGGTACACAGGTAATTGCCGTTTTGCCCTTGTGTCAGAAATAGGTGGAAAAGGATGAGGGAAGTCTTGCCTCTCATTTTAATGCAGAATGCAGCTTCTCAGCCACCAGTCCCACACTTCACAAAGGTTTCCGTGTCCCAGCTGTTGCAGCCACAATGCATTTTCTTCCCCGCAGACCTCATATCTACAAGGGCAAACTGGATAGCAAGACTCCTTTCTACGTCCACGGTAAAACTTATAAACGCTTCATACAGAAAGATTCTCTGCTGTTACATGAATTAATTCTAGACTGCCATAGCTGTTTTCTGTTTCTTCTCAAGCACGTGGCATTAGGAAGCAGTTTGTGCCTCACTTACACTTCCGAAAAGAAAGATTGTGAGATTGTGTTGTTCTAATTTCCCCAAAATTGTATGTATGAAGCAAGAATGTTTGACTTATGCCACAAAAAGTCCTGTAAGTAATAACAAAGAAAGAATGAGGCGGTTTTCATTTGGCATAATGTTAGAATAGTATGGAAGCCAGTCACAGATTGTTTTGTACCATCAAGAGAGGGGATGGAATATTAAAGGCAAGGGAAATCAGATTCTTTGGCGGGAAGGACAGTTCCACTCAGGCTGCGTGGGTTAGCTAGTTACACGAGGCTGCATTTAGTAAACTCGCTTGTTGCTTTGTGGCCAACTGCTCCGGGCTTTATGTCGGTGGTGTTTTATTTTAGAAGTACTGCTGAAGGAAAATATTTTAGAACTGAATTATACCCATCTCTTTCAGAGAACATTTTTATTTAGGAATATTCCTTAGCCCTTTCTGCAGAGATTAGTTATAAAAACAAAATATTTGCTTTATATAGCTGCTTAGGGGAGATTGATAAAACTTATTTTTGCAGCTACTGTGTTGATGCAGTAGGGCTTGCTGAATTTGACTCTCTGCAAGTCTGTAAATTTAATTCAGAAGACTCCAGCTTGCTGTGAACAGTAATGTTACAAGATAGGGACTTAAGTGAACATAGAGAACATAGTGAACATAAGCCAACATACAGAAAAGTGTACTCTGAATGCTGGTTTTCTTTGATTTAAAATGAAATTTATCAAATAAAAGCTGAAACGATGTTGCCCTCATCATAAGTGACTAGTTAAAACCATTCTGCAAAATAAAACAAAACCTCCTTGTCCAAGCCAAATTTAATTTGGCTTGTTGAATTCTGCTTTTCCACACTCATTGATCAGCTTTGTGTCACAGTCTTCACACTAGAAGCTAACTGGCTGGTGGTAATGGGGGCCATTAAACAGCAAACTCTTCAAGCAGCCAAAATGCTTTCTTTGCAAGTCGTGCAGAGTATTTCCCAAGTCCCTGGAAACGTTTGTCTCTGTTTTCTGTATTATGACAGCCACCTTAGAACGAAAATCTGAGAAACGTAAAGCTTTCGTAAGCAAACGTTCAGTTAGCTGCAAAGTGAAGCCACAGAACTGAAAAACATCAGAGTTAAGTTTGCACGGCGTTAACGCTGCAATTGAGGGCCGCGTTACAATTCAGTCATTAAGTAATACGGTCACTTCTTAATCCCCCTTTCCATGGGATCCCGTAACTCACTCAGAGCGCAGGTTAGCGCAGCCCACAGTGAAGGAAGCAGCTCTTCAGCACACTTCCACCACCACTTTCCACAGGCGCAGCCGTATCTTGTCCCTGCCGCTGCGCCAGCACCCGCCTGGCACCAGCACCCGCGGGTCTGCGGCATGGCCCCTGCGCGCCTGGCACCCTGCATCTCACTCACTGTCCCCGCTCGGAAGGAGTACACGGAGTCAGGCCCACTCCCTCAGGAAAAACACTGTTATTTCCTTACCGAAGGTAATAATATAGTACTGTCCCTCAAGCAGGAGACATGAAAATTGTGTGGAAAAACTGGGAAAACTCTGACTTTCTGACTGCCGTGGTTATGTTTTGCTATAGCTGATGTTTCCTTCTCCTCATTTCTCCTAAAAGCAGGAGACAAATAATAAAATAAAATAAACTGTGAGAAAATAGAGAACCATGCTAACCTGGAACTATTTGCTCGACAACATACAGAACACTTGGCCCTTTCATCTCTACCCCTTTGCCCTCAAAAACTACACCTGGACACCTAGTCCCGCAGAAGTCAGCAAAGGGAAACACAGAGATGTCATTAGAAACCAGCATCTCACTGCGACTAAAGAAAATTATAAAAATTGCCTTTATAATGGAAACTCCTAGGTTACATTATTGCCAGCTCTTGCCACATAAGCCAATATAGCTTTTTTTAAAGAGAAGAAAAGTGAACTCTTGGAAGAAGAATTCACACGTTTCAGCAGTGATGAAGTAGATGTCACTGCCAGGACACTGTAAGTCTTAGCTGAGTAGTAGAGGTGAGTGATATTAGAAAAACAGCACCAAGAATAGCATCAGCAAAAACAAAATCAAAAGGAAAAAAACCAGCAGTATCTCAACTTTCATGTAAATGACCATGCTAATACAGGATGCTGAGAGAAGAAAATAAGATGAAATAGAATATGTAAGGCAGAAACATTTCTAAATACTCAGTAATAACTTTGATGAAGTATGCAGAAGATGCCAGCAGCTCTTCAAGCGGTACAAATCTCTGTGTATTTCTAATGCAGACACAGTACTGTTCATGGCAGATGTTTGCCAGTCACACCTTACGTGCCCTTAAACAGATACATTGCCCAATTAAACAAAAATGCATTTAGGGTATCTCTTGGGTCACATCTGGCTACCTGCAGCTGTGTTAGAACAAAGGTAGGAAAGTTCCCTTGTTATGTAAACAGCATCAATCTCCCCTGAAACATTAGGATAGAAAATTTCTTAAATTAATTGTGGTTTGGTTTTCTCTCTTCTCCCATGGAAAAGACATAAATTCATTTATCAAGCAAGAATTGTTTTAGGGTTTTTTTCTTCCTGATTTAGTTCCTGCCACCCAGTAAGAAATTGGAATTTTAAAGGAAAATGCCCAATTTAGCTGCCTACAAAGATGGCAAAGGAAAGAAGGAAACAACAAAGGCATGATGCTAAAACTGGGACAAATAGAGCAGGCAGGTTAAAAATGAGTTTGATAGTCACATTTCCTTAAGGTACAGAAAACAAACTATTACTTAGCTGCTACCATTAAACTGAGCAAGCATGTGGTAGAGTTAAAACTCTATATTCCATTATTTAGATGCAAGGCCTTCAGAGTATTGCACACAGCAAAGCTGGTTTCTGCAGTGTGTCAACACAGGGCTGTGCCGTGGAGAGGAATGCCAGGGCAAGCAAGGGATGCTTGAACTGCTGTGGACTTTTCAGTTTATTGAGGCATTAATTACAGATAGGCTACAACAGTCAGAAGTTTTATTACAAAATATAAAGTCAGGTCAGTGCCACCTGCCTAGACTAACACCCGCCTCTTCGCCTTTGACAGTAAAAGGAAGAGAAATAATTCAGGGCATCTATCCCTCCATCCCCCTTAGGTTTGTATATGAAACATCTAGAACTGGAGGAGGGAAAGGGTTTTATATTTTCTCCATATCCCTACTGCATATTGGAAGTGGCAGCTCTACTGTACTCACTTTTCTTTCTTATCTCACTTAGGAAAGGAATGGGATAGTCTTCTTCAATGTTAGCATCTAATTTCTGATAGCTCCTGCCCCTCTCCAGTATAAAGTGATTGCAAGATGGTTAATACCTTGAGGTATTCTGAAGATTTAGACTGGATAAAAGTGCAAAAATCAGTTTCTCAAACTATAATTCTGACAGTGGACAGGAAGGTCAAAGGACTGGTCAGAGAGAGTTCAGAGCGCCAAAGGACTCCTGTAACTGACAGATGTATTCAGTTATGAAAACGCAGTTAGCTTATACCAACACACAGTTGTCCTTTTTCCAGTAAACAGCTATTTAACAGCTATTTATTTATTTATTTATAGAAGTGGAAGACATCAGATGAACTTGTTAGTGTTTGTTAGTTAAAAGCCTGTGGTCACTTCATCTACCATGTTTGAAAGTTTAGGAATTGAAATGCAAAACATAAAAGTAATGACAAGGCTGGGTCAGAGAGCTGAAGAAATCAGAAAGCGCAAGAGGAACCAAATCTGCCACCTTTACTGCTGAAGAGCTCCTCTAGGCTATGGTCCGAAACGAGTGACTGGACTCCTCTAACACAAGGACGTGAGTCAGGGCTCTAGGAAAGACTCCACAAAATGCCTCCTTTTCTCGTTAAGCTTGCTATCAGCTGCCTCTTTTCTCCTACACTCATCTACGAAACTCATCTCCTTAGTACAAATAAGAGAACAGAAATTTGAGGCTGTATTTTGCCCTTGGCTGGAATGAGAAAAACTCTATAGCAGAAACCCCTGATTTTTAATCATTATAATTATTATGGCCACATCCTAATGTATCCCTAAACATTCAAATGAAAGAGGAATGATTTGGAAAAGACTGGAAGGCAGATGCTGCCAGCATAGAGGGTCAATGAAATCAGATAGTAATTAAAGTTTCTTAAAGAACTCATTCTTTCTAATTTCTTTTCAGTAACTTGGAAAGACAACACAGAGGGGGTCCTTCCTTTAAGTGTAATGCTATTTGTCAAATTCATTTGTAAATATTAGTTCAGTTAAAGCAACACATAAGATATAAAACGTAATTAAGTTCTGTACAGATTTCACTTTCACGGGAGACTAAGAACAGCAAGGCAGAAATGATGTTATTTTGTCTGTTTCTAGAGCTCATTGGAACCATTAATGATTTCAAAAGCCCACAACTCATCAGCTGCAAATAAAACAATAGCAACGGTAGTGACCCCACCAGAAAAAAAATGGAAAAAAAAAAAGAGGTAAAGTTGAAACAAACAGGTTACTGATTCTTGAGGCCCCAAAGAGTGTATGTAATTCCTCAGCTGTTGCAATTCTGTGTACCTCCTAACACGCATATAACGATGGTTGGCCAGAAAACAGCAGTTCCCATGCGCTGCACATCTCTGGCTCTGAGGTGTACGGATCCGACTCTGTTCCACTTTGGAAAAAGGCAGCACCTCTGCAGACTGTTCACGGAGGCAAAGCAAACACAGCCCAGTAGTGCGGACCCTGGCCAGCAGGTGGACTGTGCAGTGCACATACCTGACCTTTGGCTTTTGCACATCTCTGGGACCATTTTTTTGTTTATTTAGTAAAACCAGGCATGGGACATTCCAGCTTCAGCAACTTCCACAAGACAAAACAAACACTTCTGTACAATTTTCTTTAACCAGCTCTACTGGTTATTAGATGAAGAGATGGAGAAGCATTTTCAATAATAAAGAAAAAAAAACAGCATTAGCCTCCAAATTAAAAAATAGACATACTATATTTTCAGCATCTGACCATTATTCTCAGCAAAACCTCCTTTCTCACTTTCTCCCTAGTCATCTTTGCATTGAATATCATCACCTTCTCCAGAGTCATCGTTTCTCTCTTCATGCACTGGCTAGTCACAGCACAGCTTTTGGTAATATTAAGCACTATCTCTTTGCCTAGGTTGAGCAGATTATCTGCACTTCCATCATTCTTCCTTCCTCTTCCAGTCTCACGTTTGTAGTCTTCTCTCAAAGATCTCTGAAAGTGTTATTGGAGTCCTCTCTAATGGGATTTTTAGATCATATGGGCATTTTATCTTTTCTAACTGGATTGCTCTTTTTAATAAATCAGTAATAGCCAGAGTACACAAACTGATTCTCTGATTGATTGATTTCAATAATCCTTTGTACATGAAAGAACTTGGAAAAATGTCTTCCTCTGGCCACTGCCACGGTAGCTAAAAGCCAGTGAGTGGCCCCTTGTATCTGGCCACTGAGCTGCTACTCATCCCCTGAGTAATTTCAACAAAAATGAGCCATGTTAACAAAATCCTACTATCTAGGCAAACTTGACTTACCACACCAAAGCCAAGCAGCTGGCAGAACTAGTCCTCCTTTGGGATGTAATGGTGAGCAGCCCGCAGCCCAAGCAAACACATGATACAGAACTCCCTCTCTCTAATCCCCTCCTTCGCCATTCAGAAGTCTGACTCAAGCCCAGCTGCCACCTACCTCTTTGTAAGGGTTTGCATGTGAACCAGGCTCTTGATTAAAATGTTCTCTTCATTCCATGTCTCTCCTACTATTTACTAGACATGGTTGGGGAAGTCCCAGAGTCCAGTGACTTCTGCAGAGAGTGAAGATTATATGTGTATGGGAAAGCACGGAAGAATGTCGAGGAGATAGGCGATGGAAGCTAGCCAGACCGTTCCGTGGGAAAAGGAGCATCAACAGGGCATGTTGACCCATAGCCATGTAGCTGGGCCTATGCCAGCATGGTGTGCACCTGGGCTTTGACTCGAGATTAGCGATGAGCTCAGTGTGCCCACTGTGCATGTGTGTAGTACACAAAAACCACGTATAGTGCCCCCCGGCTTTCCTTGCCATGGACCGACGCTCAGCAGTGCCAGGGACTCTCCCGCTCCTTTATTGCCTCGATCGGGAAATTGCTGGGGAAGCCCCGCTCAGACGCAGAGGTAATAAACGCTCGGTATCGACCTCAGTGTGCCTTGTGTTTGTGTACCTGTTCCTGCCGGGAGTCCAGGCGTCGCCCCCGCCGGACCCTTACAACATTCATGTTTAAAGGAGGGAAAAAACAGAGAATTCCTGAAGTTTTAATTTTTTTCATTTTCCTCTTATGTTAGATTTGATGCTTGTCTTTCTAATTTGGCCTGCAGAATCTTTATTGCCAGCAATAACCAAAGAAAGGAAAGAACTAAGCTTGTTTTAAAGATTCAAATTTCAAGGTGGAAATTATGAAAGAAATAAAATCCAGTAGTCATAAAGTGTGGACATCTGATATGAAAAAGCATGAGAGATAGTGATCATCTTCTGAGCACAGA
Source organism: Apteryx mantelli (assembly GCF_036417845.1). Lineage (NCBI taxonomy): Eukaryota > Metazoa > Chordata > Aves > Apterygiformes > Apterygidae > Apteryx > Apteryx mantelli. The sequence continues at coordinate 11,898,524 of NC_089984.1, read as the reverse complement.
ACTAGACTATAAATCATAGATAACACAAAGGCTTCACTGAAAGAAGTTCTGGGAAAGAAACAAAGTATTTCTCCCTGTTGTGTCTTGGGGCTTGGATCGCTGTTTGAATGTTGATCTCAACACATCTCAGACACTCTTAACATTGCAGTGAAAGCTGCTCAGGAAATAAATCTGATTGCTCACTCACGATAGGTGTCTTCCTACAGTAATATGTGCATTGGTCCCAGCACTGCCCTTTCGGAAGTAAAAGCTAGATGTCTAAAATATGCATTTTGAAAAGATACTTCTTAACTGGCTTACTCTCTAGTAGTTCCAAAATCTCAAACTAGACCAATGGAATTGAAAGCTTTTACTGGTACTTGAAAGACAGTATTTTTGATTCAGGTCAAACTTTCAGTTAACAGAAAAAAAGCTGATAAGTCAAACACTCATGAGGACTGTTATGGTCTTTGTTCTCCTAGCCTGTTTTATACAGAACACATTCAGATACCGCAGTGATGGGTGGCAAAACAAAAACCTAAAATAGACAGTCCCACGATTCCTAGACAGCCTAAGGCAGTTATGAAAAGCAGTAACACCCACTTCCATAAATTCTTTTTTGTTTCCAGATGAGGACTTACAGTCTATCAGCAAGAAGAGAACCACACATTTTCAAACCCATGTTGTATTCATTAGTATGCGGCAAAGGAAGAAAAAATCTTATAGCTAGTTTTGTCTTTAGAAACCCAGGTCCCACTTGGGAGACACATTCCAGTTCCTAACCAGACAGCCAGTGATCTGGTGAGAGTTGACAGAAGAACAGAAAGAAGAAAAAAAGGGATTAAACATGAAGAAGAGGGATGTAATTATGCCTATCTTCTGCCAGGTGCTATGCCAAGTAATATAAATTAAGCCAAAATTTGGCATGCTGCTATTTAAGCTTAAAACTCTCCCTGCGTGGTGCGTAATGACACAACCTGGATATTCAGCACACAAAAGCACAGACAAGTTCTGTTAGATCACAACGGTTACAAGGAGAAGCAAGAAAGCTTGTGGTACATACACAGAGCAGTAAGGACACTCATTCTGTAATGGTTTTTCATCAGAAAAACCAGAAAGCTTCAGTTTCTTTGCTGCTGACCATTTTGTCAGCTTTTGGTGTGAATGCACTTGCATGGTGCTATTTCCTTATCAGGAATGACAGCATTAGATAGTATTTATACACTTACAAGAAAAACCTCTATAGTTATTTGTATAGTGAAATGGAGGTTGTTTTAGATCAGATTAGACAAATTTATCATATGAATGAATGGAAATTCTAAATGCTCATTAAAAACAAAAAGGCTGATTTTGGGGAGTATCTTAATCCATGAAGATACTGAAGGGAAAAGCTGAACAGGATTCCTCAATAAAAACGAAATCATGTGATTCTTGACACTAGGAAAAATCCTTTTTTCCTGTGGGCATTTAATGGGAAATCAGGCTACACAGTGATATGCACCGTGAAGAAGGGAACACCTGTCCTCAGTGTACCATACAGGAAGGTGGTACAGGACAGGCTAAATTCTTAGGGTTCTCCCTTTGCACCAAGGTGGGCTACATGGTTTCTTCTGGTGGCAGGACAGGATGTCTCTCTCCAGTCCCTTCCTGTCACACAACCAGCACACACGCCAGTGTCTGACACTCACCCAAAGGTACCAGCTTTTCTACACGGATGCATATCAACTCTCTCGAGTTTGTGCTGTACAAAGCACCCACTATATCCTCCATGTGGCTATCTCCCCCTGGCCTGTGGGTTTCTCTGGAAGTCCATGGCCCTTGCCCCATGAGACTATCAATCCCTGTAATATCTAACGTGCTTCCAAAACAGTACTATGAGTCCCTGGTTAGTTGTAACCTCAGTGCAGGATTCAGGTGGAAATCATCTGACACGTACAGGATCTTGCTCAACATGACCAGGAAGGCTCTCTTTAGTCAAGTCCTATCTGTCTGGGCTGACCAAAGCTTCATTCTAGGTCCTAATTCACCTCCTCCTATAGCAGGCACTGAAGGAGGCTGAATAAATTGTCTCTAAAGGGAAATTTGGGCTACCTGCATAAATGTAGATGTCCAGTTTTCTAAAATTAGGTGAGCTAAATCCCACCCTAGTTCCTAGTTTTAACATCAGATCTCTCATTCTGGTTATGGCAATTACACTGTGCAGCACAAGCACTGTCATATACTTTTGCTGTAGATGCCTCATTCTCTCCTTGCTCTCTTTTTATGAGAAGCTGCAGAGGTCTCTAAGTGTTCAAATGACCTGCAGTGCATTGGACACATCTCTACAAAAATGGTGTTTAAAATTCATCACAGTCCTGCTCTAGCAGTGGTTCCAATTTGAACTAAGGTTGCCATGTTCAAAATGTAAAGAACCTCTGCACTGTATTAAAGAGGAAAAAAAGATCTTCCTTTTCATGCATGAGGTAGAAAGGCAGGTAAAGAAAAGTAATGTTAGCAGTGAGCACAGCACTAGCATATTAAAACTCTCACAAAGCTGCAGAGCCAGATGCTCTTGCTGCAAAGGCACTCTTGGTACAGGATCCTTTTGGTTTTCCTAAGGCAGCCATGTAAAAAATGATAAGGAATACTGGCTTTTCTATTTGACTGCAAAACAGCAAGAAACATATCCAGAATACACGTCTGCTGTCTGGCAGGATAGAACAGCTAGGTAAACTCTTTTCATCTACAAAGCTTTTGCAAAAACACCTATTTAAACTGAGGAACATAACATATCAATAAAGCAAAGTTTGTGTACAGCTAACATTTTCAGGGTCCATTTCACTTCTCTGGAGCTTGGATGTGGCTGAGGAGCTGAGACCTCCCTGGCCCAGCACTGTTAGAGCAGCCTGCCTGGGCCAGGGTTGCACATCCAACTCCCACTGATGGCCCGGGGAGGTCACATGTGCAACCCTGTTTTAGAAGATGAGACCTAATGTAAGATTAATGATAAGATGAGACTTTGGGTAATGATAAGACCATTTCTTCTGCAGCACCAACAGATCATCACCGGGTGTTACAAGGGCTATGCATCCTGTGTACTCTGAGTCTCTAATTTGGCACGTTAAAACCTTTTTTCAATGACTGTTCTGAGTTTTTATATCATCTTCTATAGTTTAAAACCTCACAAACACTGCCTCATTAATCTGCACAGCTCCCATTTCAGTTAAATAATGACTATTATCCCCATTTTAGAGCCCAAGAAGAAGAGACCCAAAGAGGTTAATTAGACAGGCCACATTGCAAGTCAGCATCAAAGGCAACACCGTGACACCCAGCGTTCCTCACTCAAGCCCAGTGCTCACGCCAATACATAATGATATGTGATAGACTGATCTCACATGCTGTTCTGCACGAGTCATGTAATTTCAACTCATAACATCCAGGGTAGCCCTCCCCTCCCCGAGTCCATAGGGGGGACACAAAATGTCAGTTTGCATACATTAATTCTTTCATGGAACTCAGCATGTAGCATTTTCACTGACTCATGGAGCCAAAATTACCCAGTCAATTCACTTCATATTTGGTAAATATGATAATGGTCTACATTCCCCTAAAGGACAACCCCCTTTCGCCAACAGCAACACCTCCTCCAAAAGCCCGGTCATTAATTCATCCTCTAAGAATGGTTAGTATCAGAACTAAATGATTTCTTTTGGAAACCTGCAAAGGGTTTAGCACTGTTTAAATTCTACAGAATTAACTACAGTCTTGGCTGCACTCATAATCCCACACCCATTTTATACGCACATTTATTCCAGCTGTCAGCAACTCTGACCAGCGCAAAAAAGATTCACGATGCAACAAGCAATAAAAAATGTCCACTGAATACATTGCACACTTAGTATTTGCTTATATAATGACCACTACTACCTCAACAGCTTTTGTCCAAAGTTGCTTCATATAATTCAAATGAATTATTAGAAGTGTTTATTATTGTTATGAATTCATAACGGAGTTATGACTATCTGGAAATGTTTACCAAAGCAGTTGCCTGGAAAAAAAAAAAAAACCTATTTGTTACAATTACAGTATTTTAAAATGTTGACTTCTCTAAAGTTTTCCTAAAATTTTACTTTAAAAAACAAATGAAGTTACTTAATAGCTTTTTTGAATATTTCCTTCAGAGTAATTTTGCAAAAGAAACGTCTTTATCATACCAAGAAAAGTTTGAAATATTTTAATTTAATAAAAATACATGTTTTAGCTGACTCAATACACTTTTATTCCATTGTATCTTTTGGGGGCGGTGGGGCAATCCAAGAAAATAATTAAAAGTTAATAAAGCAGGATTTTTCATGAAATGGAAAAATCTGTTCCCATCCTGCTCTAGTTTCACATGTCCACTATTTTTATTAACAAATCGCATCATCAGTGTGTCCTCTTAGATCAGTTTCTAGTTTTATGTTAAATGAAATACATCTTCCTTAGTGATGATCCAAATGATGAATTGTACTCATTCCATGTATTTACTCAAAAGTGAGCCCATAATCAAAGTAGTAGCTTCATGGAGAAACAGTACTTAAGAAGATCTTTCAGACTGCTGAGCAATTTCTTGTTACTGGTAAGTAAGAGCTAACCAAGTTGTGAAGATATGAGTATCAGAAGATGACCAAAAAAAGCACACCTATGTGGCCTGGAAGTTGAAAATGCAAATATTTTGCATGAATTTAAAAATCACGTCAAACTTGCTCTTAATTTAAATAAAGCAACTACTTAAACCTCTTAATCATCACACTTGGGGTATTTTGCTTTTTAAATTTTTCCATTTTGCCAAACTATTTCTAAGCAAATACATGCCTCTAACAGTTTTGTCTAAAGTACTCGGCAATGACTGCTTCAAACCAAAACTTTCAACGTTAGTTTCCATGAGACTCAGGATGCAGCTGCAGAACTCAGCCTATGAAACTAAAAACCAGACATGGGCTTGAGAATAGATGGCCTGGTTTCAAGGTGGAAAATATTCCCCAGGATGAATGAACTGATCCAGTGAAAGTCAGAAACAGGCCAAAGCTGAATCTGAAGTTACGTTCCTAGTCCTTCCCACTGTATCTTTTTATTTTTGAGAAAATTTGCATACCATCCCTGATGGGCAGTAAAACCTTTCTAGGAACTCATTTCTTCTCATGGTCTTCATTGCCATGGTTGATGACTGATGAAATCTGGCTGAAATTTCCTGCTCAATATATTGTCTGCCTTTTGTCCTACTCTGAGACACCTAACTCTTTTCATGCTCGATATTTGGAGTGGAGGTAACTTGCACAGGCTTGAGGTTGCTAAGTCAGATGCATAATTACTACGTGCTATAATAAATAATTGAGTGGACCTGGCCAGTTCCACAGTTAGCATGAAGCTAGGGGATATGGAAGGCAGAATAAAATATAATATAAATTCAGGTATAATCCCCAAGCTGAAATCTGATTGCACACAGTGTTTACTCAAGTAGCCAGAATAGCAAACACATGCTAAGACAGTATTGCCATTTATTGTAGCAGTCATTTCACACTTGCAGTCTCAAATGCTGACTAATGAACAAGCCTTTCAAATCAAAGCTGGGTTCAAACCCCAGTTCCCATAGATGATACAGGAGGTGCGTGCTGCCTCAAACATCTGACAACATTTGGTTAAAAGGACTGACCCAGAGGGAAAAATACATTCAGCAAAAATTGTATCACCTGTTGCCCTGGGCTCAGTCCCTCACCTATTTGTCTGCCAAACTCGAGTCCTCTTTTCAATCAGCTTCCTTTATCATGTTTTTGGAAAAAAACATAGCGAGAACAGGTTTTCCTTTTCCTTTTCCTTTCTGTAAAGGCTTTAAAAGAAACTGCTACTCAAGTGTTAAATGCTCTGTCCTTTGGTCCATTTGTGGTAGCAGGTCTGACTTCTGAAACAAGCATTAGGCAAGAGCTGCAGTGTTACACTCATTACCCATTCATGAGTTCAGCTAAGTGATTGAATAATATTGGTTTCCATTTCTATACAGTAGATAAAAGCCACAAGGGCCATTGCCACAGACATGGTCTCAGAAAGAGACTCCTTCCACTCTGGCTTTTGCTCAGCACAGCTGCCAGCCAAGCATTATGGAGGTAGCGAGTTACACACAGCGGCAGCTGAGCAGGAGGGGAAAGGAGGAGTAAGAGTGGAAGATCTGGAGGGAAGCAAAGGGAAGAAACCAGAAAGGGAAGATCGCTTCCCCTCACCAGTGTGCTTTGTGGCAAACCTGCCTCCCCAGAAGATGAAGAACAGCAGGGCTGTTCTTCTGCCCCCACCACTGCTACTGGGGCTGGAGGGGGCTTTTCCCTCCCTAACCTACCCAAGGTTGCCAAGAGGCTCTAGACTGGAGGCCAGCTTTGAAATGCACTTCACCTTATCATCTCTCAACAGCCACTTCCTTCAGGAAAATGAGGTCTTTCTCTCTTCAGCACCTGCAAGTGAGCAGTCTTAATTCACTTTCCACATGACTAACACACCTTCCACCCCAAATGCAAATTAAATAAAAAATGAGTAATAAAAACAAACCAACACAGAACTGACAAACTCTCACCCTTCTCCTCCTTTCCCATTTATTCTTCTGTTGGCATTTTGCACTGTCACCTTTAAACAGTTTGTCCACGGTGTTTTGAAATGTTACCGGCAAGAGTAGGTTTGAAAAACAAGCGAGCTATACAGTTGGAAGGCTGAAGCACAACTGGCATACCAATAAATGTCTTGATAGCAGCTATAACACAACTGCCCTGACGTGGTTTGTTTTCACAGGTTCTCTCTCTCCTGCTTTCACTTTTAGAATAATTACCTCCAGCCTGGCCGAGCGGATGAACTAGGATGAGCCCTGACTGTTACAAATGAGTTGGTTGAGGGGCAACCACTGTGCAAAAAGGTGTCGATAGTCAATTTTGGAGATAGGAAGAGAAAGTTAAGAGAGCTCCTGTAACGCTGCAATAGGTACCTGGCTACGCTAGACCAGGATTGTGTCTAATCCTCTCCGAACAGAGCTCACATCGGCTGCCAAATGAGTGCTAAATACCGTGCTCCCAAGGGATTAACCCTACTGATTCTTTTCCTTTTCTGTTAAATCAGAAAAATGGCATTAGAAAGGAAAAAGAAAAGCTGTCCTCATTACTTCATGATGAAGGTGGAAGAGAAGGGTTATGTCCACACTGCCAAAAACTGGACTTTTATTATATCAGGACAGATAGCTCTGCGAGAAATCTTAACTGCACAGAGAGCAGGTGGCCCTGCAACTTTGCCAGCTCAGATCCTGATTTTGCCGCTATTGGCCAAGACAGGAGAGGAGCTTTTTTTGTAATCTCAGTCTATGCAAGGGTAAAGACTCCCCCACAAACCACTGCACTGCGGGCAGCACAGAAAGTTGCAGCCATTTTTTGGTGAATCTTCTGAAGATCAAAAGCTGTTCCTACAACCCACAACCAGATTTCCGTACCATCCTAGCAGCTTGCCTCTGCTCACACTCAGCCCAGTCTACCAAGAAAATCCCATCTGCTCTGGGACAAGCACCACCAGGGCCATCAGGTAAGGGTCTAACAGGATGTCCCCTCTACCCAGCCAGGGAACTACAAAAAGAAAGAAACCAGCTCCTTTTTCTCTGAAATTCTGCCTAGTGTCATATACCTTTGACACATGGTGGCAATGACAAACATGGAGCTCTACCCAAGCTTTCTTAGCAATGGAAAACTAGAGGGGAAGTGATAGCCCCTTTCTCTGGTAGCTTTTTATCTCTAAAGAAGGGAACTAATCTTGAAAGGGTGAACAGAACTGCCCACCCCTCCCTGTAATCCAACTCAAAATTCCCCAGTCACTTCTAGTCCCTAGTCATTTCTGTAGCCCTAACATTAGCAGATCAGCCACTGGCACAAACACAAGGAGCTGGGACATTCCCCACAATGGTGGTGGATAGAGAAGTGTTGCATGGTGCTGAAAATTTTGCACTGATGTTTTTGACCAACATTCTCTTTTGAACAAAGCAAAGTGAGGGAAGAAAATTTACTTTGTTAAACAAACAAAAAAAAAGAACAAGAAGTCAGTGAAAAGTACTGTTTTCTCAAAAACAAAAAAAAAGAAGAAACCAAAACCATACTTCCCGATTCATTTTCTTTCGGGAATATTTTACTGACTGCATTTTCTGTTTTCTTAATGCCAGATTTGGAAGACGAAGGTTTAAACTGACCTGAGAATTTCCTGTGGTGTGACTGTATTTTTTTAATTTTTAATGTCCCTACTTTTCTTTAAAAAGCAGCACTTCAGGAAAAAATATCTTCAAGACAGACCTTGAAACTACAGTCAATTTGTTCTGCTCCACAAAGATAAAGCTTAGGGCCTTGACTCTTGAGCTCTGGTGAAACTAACTGAAGTTTTCCCATACCTTGCTGACCTCCCTGCTCCTTTGCGGACCGCCTGCATTCCTGAACAAAACCAGCAGAAGCAAGTGTGTGCAAACAGTTCGGCCATTCCCACTCACCGTCTCCTTTATCAGCACAGTCTTACTTCACTGGCCTAATTACCTGAACAGTCAATGACAATGTGTTTGCCATAATACAGACACTGCTGTCGTCATAGCTGAGGTGCTGCATATGTGACCTTCTACTAATCCAGTTACAGATGCGGCAACCTCTTGCCAAAGGGAAGGGCTAACTCAGGGGTTGGTAGCATTTTAAGCTGCCTCAGCAAGATTTACCAGAACGCTGGAGTTCACACGCTTAGTCTTAGCCACCGGTGTACTACAGTTGGAATATAAGGTCAAGAAAAAGAGGAAAGACGGGGTTTGGCGTTGTTTGAGGGAGCTACGTTTTGCAGAATGCATCTGCCCTTTGTCTTTTACACACATCTACTGGCCTTAGCAATCATTTACTTTTAACTTTCTGAAGAGTACCTATCTCTAATTTTTATTTGCCATGAACAGTTAGATTCCTAGTGCATGAATGGAGTCCCTAAGCTCTTTCACACGAAATAATACTCTTCCAGTAGTATATTGCCACTGATAGGAGAAAATAAGTATGCGCAGATGCAGAGCAGCTCCCTACAGGATAAGCAAAAGTACGTAAAGGCAACTTTTGCATGTAGACAAACCCTCATTCTCCATTAAGAGCAGCAAATTACATCCTGACCCAGCACACAGTTCCCTGCTCTCCCCGCTGGAGCTGTTCTGCTTATGCATTTGCTGAGGCAGAAAGCAAATGAGAGCGTCTTCGTAGCCCAGCAGTTAGGGCTCAGCTGAGAGACCTTGGTTAAAGAGAAAACAGTGATACTCTGTACAGCAGAAAGCCAGTCTAACTCTATGATATCAGGCTGGGAAAACTCTTAGGCACTACATTGGGTAGTTTTACTAGCCATTCTAGAAGAAATGTTATGTTCCCCATACATTTGACTGTCCCAAGTATCGGAGTTTTTGCTTTAGTGACATACTGACGCTTGGCTAAGCTCTGAAGCTTCAAGGTTTTTTCAGTAGCAGTGAAGAATATACCTTGATGGTAGGAAGCTCATGGCCAGATACAGTGAACAGAACTCTCTTCTTTTTACAGTTAATTGGCACAGAAAATGTTTGGTCTATTTTATATCAATGGGTGTCTTTTTGTTTCCTTGAGGTTTAATACCTCTGTTGATGTTAGATCAATCTTTCTTTTACAATAGACTTAACAGTAACTGTATCTTCCTTAAGTTAAGGCTTAGAAGAATTGACAGATCAAGAGATCTGTGTGGGTGAATGGTGAAACCAAAATGGAAAACGGCAAAAACTGTGTACCTGTACCCAGAGCTAATTAGATCCGGGGGAATGATGTATTTTTTTGGTTTGGTGGATGAATTTAAATCAGTTTAGATCAGATCCAAACTACATTTTTCATTTCAGTTTGTTTGTTTTTTTCCAGTTAAAAAATGCAGAAACCTCTCACTTGTCCTCAAACTATACTTTTACTTTGGCACTATTTAATTCTTCCAAAGTTTTTTTTTTTAATTAGACTAGCTTCTAAGCAAAAATAAAATACTTTATTGTAATTGGGAGCCAATAAGTTTTTGTAGAAAAATGTAAAAATAAAAAGCTCAAGTATTTCTGAAACAAAATGTTGTGCTTTGAAAACAGCAAACCAAATTTAAACATACTTTTGCCTTTTGCTACTAAATTTGCCTAAATTCCTGAATTGTCTCCCTAAAACTCCATTTTCTAGAAAGTGACCTATTCGCAGGAAACATTTCACACCGTAGTTTTTCTTGGGCATGCTACATTGGTAGGTTAGTTTCTTACATCTTGCGGAGCCTTAAGCATTCCTTAAACCAGCACACAGCCCATAATCTAACCGGTCACAACCCTAACAAACCCGACTCTTTCCAAAATCCTTGGCTTTGATTCACTTCAAAATGAACTGCTCATTCTACGCTTTGTGCCCCACTACCTGTAATCCCCACCCCGTGGAGGAAACACAATGAAAATTTAACCTCTTCTTTTACAAGAGCTTTATTTTCTTGCTGGTTTCTCATTTCCTATGTTTCTTTTATTTTGGACAGACCAGCTCTAGCCTTCTTGGGTCATAAACTGCCTCAGGAGTTCCCTGGGTCATTACTGGTGACCGAGATCTGCGTATCTCCCAATTTCTGGCCCTTTCTCACACTGTTCTATTGTAACTCATGTTGCCACTGTTGGATTCAAGCTACGGCCTCTCTCCCGTCTCATATCTCAGGTTTCTAGTTTCATCACTATCATGCATGTTCTGCTGCATCCCTACCCTTCACAGTCTCAAATTGAAAACACTACTTTCAAATTTATGGAAGGAAACATAATGTGTGTATTCTGTAGACAAACAAGGCAGTGGCTCACCACATCACAAATCAAGCGGCAGGATTTCTAAAACCTCTTCCCAGATTCCCATCAACCAGTCTTTCTGACTGGGCAGTGTCATCCAGGAGAAAATTGAGCAGAAGGTGAAAAAATTTTTCCCCCAAATAAAAATCCTCAGGGGAGCTTCATCCCTCTAACTGGGTTCTAGCCTTTTCACAGGCTGCTTGAAGAGTTGCCCTGAACAGTCACACACCACCGGATTCACACGAAAGGGAGTCATCTCAGCAGTCCTTTCTCATAGGCCACTTGTGGGAATATCAATTGCTTTTGTTTTGTCACTGAGATCTATTCCTGTTTCTCATCACATGAACTACTTTATATGTAACCTATCTTATTAGTCAGATGGTAAGTCAAAGCCTGAAGTCAGCCTAAAAATCTGATTTCACTAAAAAACAAGTGTAAAACCCCCATGCCTTGTCTTGCCATTTCAGAGTTTTAGCTTTCAGCAACAAACACATTTATCAGGCACGTAAGTAGACTGTGCTTCCTTCACTCAGTGCTCCAAGGGAGCAGTAGTTTGCTCTTTTTTTTTCTTTCATCCTTCTCCTAGAGAAGTGTTAAGGGGCCTGAAATCCCAAAAAAGGGAAGAGGAGAGGAAAAAATGACTTAATTTTTCTTCAAAGCCTTTGGTGATTGCAAAAATGCCTGGTTTTATCAAAACTAACATGACCTGAGAACTCTGGGGTTATGGCCCAGGAGTCCCTCTGGAGGTCTGTGTATCAAAAGGTACAAATATTAGCCTGACACCAAAAGGGGAGAGAGAAAAGGAAAAGACTGTCAGGACTTTGGAAAGTCGGATTGTGACACTCTGTCTAGAGACTGCAGGTGTTCAAATGTTCTTTCTCCAAGCTGCTATTAAAAAAAAAGCTGCAGACCCAAACAACTAGCACCTGATTTAGAGACCTAATTCACTTTATAAAAGAAGACAAAAAGAAAGGAAAGAGAAAAGCAGGGAACAAATTTCTTTTCTAGCACTGATCCACTGAAAAGAAAATGAATCTGCAAGAAAGGGCCAGAAAGAAGGAAAACCCTCAGTGTTAAAAATGCAGTCTAAAGTTAATTGGCTTATTTCCATTAGCATTTAGGGGAAGTTCACTGAAAGGGACCTTGCCGGGGGTGTTGAGCCTGCAATTAGACATACATCTGATTATGGTTCATGGGTACCTACATGCATGTCACACCATCATTTTGCTTGCTACATGCCCTTTCTGCTGGGGTGAATAATACAGCAGACTGCCTTCCTCTGGGTTCCCAAAGAAGAGACCGTGATCAGGAGTGAGGGAGCAAGGTACCTAGGCACGTTGCCACTGGTAAAATAAATCCTGAATGATCTCTAAGGAGCCTCCCAACAGGAAGATGGTATCACAATGATGTTGCTGGAATCATTTTTAATCACACATATCAGGAATTTTTATGCTTATATGAAAAACTCAAATCAAATTGTGCCTGTATATTACATGAATCACCCAAACATGCTGAGGTGGCCTTTCATACTGCAAGTGCTATTTTCAGGATGATTTTATTCGCTCCATAGCATTTGGTATGAAACTTCATGCCACAGATAATTTTTCTAACAGCATTATTGTCATTTTAGGTCTGACAACTTAGAAGCTTCCCTTTAAAAAGAAGAAGAGGAAAGCTTTTCACATACTGCTAAAGCAAATATAGTACACCTACTCAAAGCTAAGTGCACATCAGTGACTAGGTTATTAAAGAATGTGCTGTTGGCTTCCTGCAAATGTCTAGGTGGAACAAGCCTCACATTATCTTTCTTTAAATTAAGTTTCCTTCTTAGCCTTTCTCTCTGTATTAATTATAATACAGATATAGTCTGATACACTATGATATCACCTCTGTTTAGAAACTAGTAGTAGGTAGTAGACCAGGCTACAGATGTTCATCTAGGCCCTTGCAATTTGGCCTAACAATTTATAGCTCGCTCTCCCAAGTTTCAGCGTATGTTTCAGATCCATGCAAGCCTGAACCCCCCACTGAAATTCAGCTCCATCAGTGTATTCACCTCTGTGCTATGCAAATATTAACCTCAACTGATTTTCCCAAGACTTACCATTCTCCTTAGACTAATTTGAGGTTATTTGAATTCTGTCACAGGACCTGAAAACTAAGATTTGGTTGTGTGGTTTTGGCCTAGCCCTAGCAGAATAGGAAAAGAAATTACACATTCATGGTTGCAATTTACATAGCATAAATATTTTTATCAATCCAATTTTAGTTACAAATTGTACCTGAAATCAGGTTTATAATGGTTATAGTTGGATACATCTCCCATAGGCAATGCCGGTAAGGTGACTCTGAGATTAACAGCACTCTAATGACATTTAAAAGTTAAGACCTTTATAGGAAGGCAATTCCGGCAGCCTTAGGCTGAGCACCCCCAGCAGCCCTGTTATTTCAGAGGGACTATTCAATGAGGCAGGTATTCGTCGTCACGAGCAGTACTAATATCATCCGGCCCTAGGTTATCTGTGCAATTACAGTGGTGAGCTGTTGAACATAGTACTTTTATTTTTTTGTAAGCTCTCTTTGGGCATTATTAACCTTTACCTTTTATCAGGAATTAGTTTTCAGTGTCCCATTTTAAACACAGTATTTATAAGCACATTAATGTTGCAAAATCCTGTTGCAACAAAAAGAAGTGCCAAATCTCTTTGGCTGCATAGTATTATGCCAGCATTTTTTTTTTGTCTTAGAACACCACAAATATGAAATATATCTTTATTGGAAACAAACATTTTGTAAGTGGATGTAAATCAGTGAGGCTACATGATGTATATGACTTGTCATTCATTTTCAGGGGAAGCATAACACGTAGATACCATCGTATCTGGTAGGTACGGCCTTGTTTAAATGATCATTAACACTGATCTCAGAACTACTGTATCATCTGCAAGGACAAATGGGATCCCAATCAGGCAAAAGCCACAGTTGCATTTCTTTAGCACTAGACTTAGTAGGTACTGAAGAACAAGCAGTTCCTGACACCATATACAGTCCCTAGTTTCAAAGCTAGTCCTTAAAAGGGGGGGGGGGGGGGGGAGGAACGTTCATTTTATAAACAAACTTCACTGAGCAAAGGGAGATGCACCCGTTCAGGACTGAGACACAAGCCACTGCTGCAATTTTGATCTAGTACTAGCAGCACTGCCATTTTCTGTCTTGGGGAACCACAGCCTAAGAGTGACTGTCTAAAGCCTGAACCACCTGGGAGACAGAATGAACTCACCGTGATTCATGAGATGAGTTCCCAGCCACCCAGGGAATGCATACAAAACCAGGCAAAAGATGCAGAAGATATTTGAAGGCCATTACATGTCCAATTTTTCAGGCTTTTTTTGAGGTGGGAAAGCAACTAATTGTAAGAGTATATATTTTGTGTTGAAACAGCAAGTCCCTGAAAATCTTTTTAATCAAAAATTTTAGTCACAGAATTTAAATGTTCTCTACAGGAAAAAAAAGTTTTCTTATTAAAATTTGTTTCATTGACTGTATAAAACATATCTACGCAGTGTAACTTCACAGAACATGATTAAAACTACAGACATATGTCAGTGTCCTGATGATATGACTGGAAATTTAAATTTCTTTCTGTTTTTCAGTTCTGAACTTCCTGAACATTGGTTCTTCCTCCTTGGGTTGTTGTGAATAAAGAGCTGGATGCTGCCCTTCCTTCTCTCTGATAGTGTTTCATCAGACCACTAGATATTCTGTGCTGATGGACTTTCCAGTTTGCATCCCTTTATGTAAATGCACATTTTAACAGGCTCTTCCCTCTGCCAGGCCTTCATACCTTGCAAACTATCGTGCTACTGAAGCCAACGAAAACTGTAATAATCAGCATTTCCAACAGTGTTAGGTTTGACATTGACAGCACATAGGGTTCCACACGAAGAAAGGAAAACAGGAACGTTCAAGACAAACTGAAGTATCCCTGTCTTGGTAATTTCACACTGTAAGGCTGGAAGTAAACAGAGGGACCATACATCTATTTCAGAGTCTACAACTTCATCAGCCCACAATTTACAGCTGGGGGCGGGGGGAAGGCACCAAAGCAGATGGGGGGGGGGGAGTCCTGTTTATGAAGTGTCTGGGAAAACAGGGGTTCAGAGGAACAGGAAGCGGAAGGGATAAAGCAACAGTACCAGCCTACCTGACAGTGAGTGACTCTGAAACCCAGCCTTCCTGCAAACTGCTCTTTCCCATGGAAACATCGTTTACAGGTGCAAAAGATGACAGCAGATTCTGCATCTCCTGCTAGGTATAACGTATGTAAGGCCAAAATGAATCAGAATGCGATTTTAAGGTCTGTTGTCAAACATGCAGTCTTTTGTGATCCTCTGTCTTTGAGCAATAATACAACCTGGCGGTAATTAGAACATCAATGAAATAATTACATCCATTCACTCCAAAAGGCAGTTGGACAGCCAAAGTGAACCAAAGTATACTAATACAGAAGGGAGAGAGGCATCCATTTATCTCTCTGTCAGGTAAATCCATTGCATAAAGTTATCTTTATATAATTTGGATGTGTCCTCATGGGTGCATTAGCGCTTCTCAGCTTTTCGTGCCTGGATTTATAGATAGATACTAATGAAAAAGCACCATTTTTGTCCTCTTTGATATTATTAGAAGATTCCTTGCATTTTTCTTTGGAGTGATAGAAATATGTAATTAATGCACTTAAGCACAAAGTCAAAGAGCAGCTCTTAAACTGGGTATAGCCTACAGGTCTGGCAAAGCTGAAAGGAACAACATTTTCTCAAGTCAAGGTGATTTTTTTTTTTAATCATTATTATTATTCCTCCTTTCTCCTAGCTCACATAGCTATATGATGCTTCCCCAACTCTAAGTTGTCCTTAACTAGCATGTAAATAGAAACAGCTTTAAAATATTGTCAGGAATATTTGCCAGCTCAGGCGCAAAATCTACTCATCCATCTCCACTATCACAACAGAGATAATGAAGCAAACTAATGATACTTAATTCCTCTACCTAAAGCACTATACTTCAACTGAGTAGGCTGGTAATATTTTACCAAGCTGTAATAAAAATCACAGTATCTATCCATATGCATCTGTTATAGGAGAGCCTATATTATGAAGGCTTAGCACTTTGTATTTTCATGACAAAAATCCAAACGTTTCTAAGTGCTCTAAGACACCATGATTTAAAAAGAGGAACATTCTATGTTCATAAAATGAGAGAAAGGAAAGAGAAGGGAAATGATGAGTCCCTAGTTCATTTAATGTATTATCTTTGAGAGTTTTCATGTACTGATTTTGGCAGAAATAGGTTCAAATGTTGCTGTCACTTGCAATGGTAGGAAAGTGTTTAGTTAATGCCCGATTAGGTTTTAGAGTTCAAAACAAAATTGCCTGGTTATGTTGATGGCTATATCCTATCATAGCACAGACCTAACAGAAGAAAGAGTGAGTAATATGGTAGTAAAACAAGTTTTATCATGCCATTGGTTCATCACTGGGAACTAATGAGAAGCACTTGAAAAAGGTATTAAGAGCCTTCAAAAGTTAAATCATCTAATGTTTTTTACAAAAATATTAAAGTAGAGAGCTAGGCACAACATTCAGTAAGTGCTGACTTGCAAGGTCCCATAGAAAAAAGTATTTGAATAAATCTGGTCTTAGGTAAATAAACATATCACTATTATCTGTTTTGATCTTTTTTTTTCCAGTGATCATCAATAAAGTTAAACTCCACTTATGACAGATGCCACCAAAACCAAATTTCAGTGATGTTCAGAAATCACGTATGGCACTTTGGCTTCTTGGGTTTATTTTGCTCGGGACGAGACTTGCACCCCTACCTGAGGCATTGCTTCAAATTTTGCTTAAAGGCATAGCAACACTGTGGTTCTGTTACCCTTACTTCAGATGTTCCAGGCTGTTTCAGAAACTACACTACCCAGAGAATTTTTTAAACAGAGTCTGAATTCAGGGGAGAAGGTGAAGTAATGAAATGCATGTCATTATGTTCAACATTACAGATAAGCTCCCTGGCAGTTCCCACTGGTGTTTTTGTTTCCCAACAGCAGCTCCTGCTCCCCTAGAGCACACTATAGCCTGTCTTCATGGACAACAGTCTGGAAATTGGTAATTAAAAAAGAGAGAGAGGGAGAGAAGTGTAAATTGAAATCATGTCCAAGCTCTGGTTTCTATGCACTCTTCAATCCTTGAACTTGGTGGCACAGGATTCTGTTTCCATCCCTAGGAGACGCAGGGAGCACGCTGGATACTCAGAGCTTTCCAGGTATACCCCAGGCGGAGATGTCCGAACCTCAGTCCCAGCTTTCATGCCAGGCTACAACTGTACTAACAGTTTTGTATTAATGAAGGAAGAATTTGCCAGGGAGATTAGCACCACACTTTGACTTGCTTTGTAAAATGCATTCTGAAATTATTAATCTGGCAGATAATAACCTATCTGGTTTCCTCTAATTATTTTAAAATTCTACCAGATAATGAGTTCATGATTTACAATTTCTCTCTTTAACCATCTCTGAATAAATCTAAAATAGAAGGGGAAACCAGGAATTGACCCCTTACTATGCAGCCACTGGAGTTACAAAGGTGTGCATAGTACGTAAGGAAAACTAAGCCAAATGAGAAACAGACGTTCACCTCTGCTGCACATACAAACAGAAGACAGCAAACACGATTGGCCAAATGGACTAATTTCATAAGAAAATGTACTGGCTAGCTTTACAGAATTCAATTTACAGAAGAATTTACAGAATTCAAGCCCAGACATCTCTGGGCAATTCTGCTGCCATTTTCTTTGGGTTCCCTTGTCATCGCACTTTGGGGTATCAATACACTTTGGGGTATCAATACATGCAGGCAAGCAGCAAACATTTCTGCGGCATTCAGAAATAGTCACTCCTGGAAAAGCACAATTCCAGTGTGCTGAGACAGATTTTCCAAACACAGTTTGGTTGTTCAGCATCTGACCCTTCATACTACAGCTTCTCAAAGAGACACAAAACTGCAAAAAAAAAGTGTTAGCAAAAAAGAACAACAAATCCTAGCTCTTGCACATGTCTCTCTAGCCATTACCAGCCTCAAAACTCATGAACCTCTAGGCTCAAAGTGACCCAAAAGATGGTAAAAGAAACTGTACTTCTCTCGCTTGCTTCCCCCGCCCACTATTTTCAGCATCAACAATTATTTCTTGCTCATGTTAGGATACATTACAATAGAATAGGACCTTTAAAATAAAAAGCACTCCTCTTCCTGACCGCTGGTTAGTAACAACCAACAGGCTGGGTGGGAAATAACGGGGCTGGGCAGCCCCAGATGTGCGTGTCTCACTGCAAGTGGAGACAGGAGCTGCACGGCCCCCTTCTCCGCAGGCACACGCAGCCTCCGCACGCCGGAGTCCACGCCAGGTGCACGCTCCTGCCGGCCTTCCCCTGCTGCCTCCCATACTCCATATGCAGACCAGGTTACTGATCACACAGGCAATTCCACTGCCTTCGTGTTTTGCTTCCTAGTCAGAGGCAACACACTTTTGCCACTCGACACTTTAGATGGTCACAGAAAATCTGCTTGCCATTTCTTCATGTTTGGTGCTACACTGACATCTTGTGGCCCCTAACCCTGTTGAGATGATAAACAAATGCTGACATATTCCCAAATCTTTTAAGCAAGAATTCACTAAAATTAAGTTTGGGAGAGCAGCATTGATTTTCCTCTCACTTTTTGTCTGAATGCATGTTCCAATGCTTCATGTGCCCCATTCTGCTAACAAACTTCCATGTTAAATAGCTATGATTAAACAACGATCAAGACAAAGGCAGTAATGAACAGACTGTGGTGATAAGCCAGAAGTGCAGCAGGTGAACTCCTTGTGCAGAAATGAGCTGCTTCTCAGTGGCAAAAAAAGCAAATTCAAGAGACACCCATTGCTTTCACATTTCATTAGCAAGCTCTCCACTTGCTTTTGTAAGGCTGAGGCTCAGTATTGCTGTGGCTGTATCTAAACATAACTTACTTCAGCTGTTAGCCATACTCCCAAGAAGAGGAAAAACATGTGGTTAAGATGGTACTATTTAACTGACAAAATTAAAGATCACTAATTAGAACAGAGGCAAGAAAACCTATTTGGAGACAATACCCCTAATGATATTCATAGGCTAAGGCTATATGAGATGATACCACACACCCATAAAGAGATAGCTCTGTCGCACTGGTTTAATACATACAAATGAATTTTTTCCATGGCCTCATAATCCTAATGAAGACTAGAGGAGAAAAAACAGACACCACAGTGATGGGCATAACTCCTTAACCCAAAGTAAGTTTTAATACAGTTACAAACCAAAGATGAAAAGCAGTATGAATACTACAGAAAATTAAAAGGGGGGTAGTATTCAGAAATGAGGGCCCACACTTCACTCTAGATTCATCCCTCTAAGCAGTTTGCCATCTTATTTAAATTAGGATCTGAACTTGCTGGGTAAGTCAATGGAGAAACAGATTCCTCTGCAGGATGACCGCAATTTTTCTTTGAATGCACTGAACTTTGGAGGCATATGTTTTCCTCTCTCTTCAGTTGTTACTGAGTTGTCTAACTAGCTAGATTAAGGTTCAAGCTAAAATGTTTCAGATAAGCATCTACAAATAAGGCTGCATGCCTAAATTATAATGAAAAATACCACAGCTAAGAAAATGGGATACTGAAGTGAGGGGAAGGGAGAGTAGAGAGATTTCCATGCATAGTCAAATAGCTAAATGCAATTTGACCAATTACACTTTATATTCCCACTAGTATGCCAATTAAAGTTCCTTTTCTTATCCATTAAAGTAACAGCATACACCACCAGACACTTAGATTCTCACCCAAGCATGTGGGAGATACAGTAAGAATCAGAGGTACTAACAGGGCTTCTCTTCATGGAAAGTAGAGGAAGATCTCACTGGAAAACCCAACCTGATGGGTCTAACTTCTTTTCCTTGAAAAATACTGGAACAAAACAAACCATTTTGAACAGTCAGCATCAGGTGTGCCATCTCCAACAAGAGGGGCATTATAAGGGGACATCTCCTCCTCCGTGAGATGTCACTGGCTGTATGAGGATACTCATCCCTGCATAGGTACAGTAGAGATCCCTGAGAGTGGGAAAGAGGGAGGAGAGGCTGAAGAGAGAGGGGACTGAGTTGGCTGCTGGGCCCAAATTCAGAGCAAGTCCAGGATAGCAACAGATTAGATTGCCTAGTCTGGTCCCCTTGCTATTGTAGACAACATATCAAATAAACTCTCCCATAAACCTATCAAGTTCTTCCTTAAAAGTTGTTAGGTTTTGTCTCCACCATATCACACTTCCATTTCTGTAAGTGTCAGAAGTTACTGCTCTGTTACAGCCTAAATTTATTTGTAGCCACTATATCTGCTCTTGGCACTTTTGCTTTTGTGCCAACACAGTCCTCTTACCTACACAGCTCTAATCTCTTCCTGATGTATTTATAGACAGTAGCCGTGTTGTCTCCAAGCCTTCATTAGGCTCAAGCGAACAGACAAAACCTTTCTAATCTCATCGAGGTTGTCAGTTCAGTGGCAGTGACTCTGCCTCTGTCCTAGTTCAAGCTCCTCTTCCTTGCACATGGGCAAAGTTGCAGACAGGATCCTGGATGGTCTCTCACCATTGCCTTATACAGTGACAGTAATACTTCTTTATCTCTGCTGGCAACACTTATGCCAACACATGCTAAGATATCATTCACCCCTTCTAAAGGGCTGTACTATATGGGCTGCCCAGAAGTCTTCCTTTTCTTCTGATATTTCCAAGTGACGAGTTCTAAACTTACTGCTGCATGGTTTTACTGCTCTCTTTCATCCTGATTCTATTATTCCAGACCTCAACATAACTGAGTGCGTAGAAAAGTCTTCTGATCGTGTTTATTCAGGGTGTTCTCTAGTTACCCTGGCCAGACCTCTCCTCTTTTCAAGTACAACAGCCTGTTTTAGAGTACCCCCCATTGGTCACCGTAAGTGACACAAACATCTTTCACCACTGTAGTCGGAAAAGACTTCCTGATGCTGGAGACTTTGTATATGTTAGGGCAGAGCTTCTCCCGTAAGAGTAATGCTATCATCAACAAAACCAACCTAGGTAAAAACAACATATTGTCCCAAGTGACTGGGATCTTGCAATGACAGAATTAGTGAGAATAAGCTGCATGCAAGCATTTGGGTTTGAGTTAAATATTGAGTTAAATAGTTAAAAACTGAGTTGAGTTAAATATTAAAATTTGAGAAAATTATAAAATGGAAAAGATGGTGTACAAATGCTACCCATTGGATTGAAAACTGGGTAAGAGATCAGAAATACAGGTAGTGATAAACTGCTATACATCGCACTAGAAGAGGGAGTGTCAAGGACTTCCTGCACGAGGTTTTTTATAGCTGTGTATTAGCTTTGTAGCAGAAATGGCAAAACCTTCATTTGAAAAATTTTAAAATAAGTCAGTTAAAGATTAATTATAATTAAATGGTGACTTGTGGGAGCAATCTTTCATTGGCAGGCATATGAAGTCAGTGTTTGATCCAGCATAGCTTTTCCATCTTTGATGTCTATGATAAGCAACCAGAAATAAGGAAAAGAAAATGAACACTGGTATATTAGAGCATATTCACAGATGGAAATGGAACCATTTCCACACTGGCAACGTTGAACAAGATGACTTGGTCTTGCTTCTTTTCCCTTACCTGTTCCGTGAGGTCAGCAGTCTTTTGGGGAGCTAAAATACAATTAATTTACTAAGCAACTAAGCATGTGATGAAATTGGCAACAGAATAATACTTCAGATACAGTGACAGATTCTCTGTCATGCTCTGTTCCTTTTATACTACTCAGCAAACACTGGCGAAGTGTTCTGCTGGAGATAACCTTAACACAGAGAGAAGCCTCGAGCAGGTTCACAGAAGTCTGAGCGGGCTCTGAAGCTGCCCTCTCCAATGACACTCGACCCTAGGGGATGCACTGGGAGGGTAAAAGCCCACTAGCAGGCTGGAAGCCCTTGAAAAGCTGTGATCAGCTGATACAAGTTAGAACAAACTCCATTCTTGTTAGACAGGAACTGTCTAAAAAGAATCTGGGCAGAACATCTCACGCCAGCAGAGCCATCCACTTCTCTTTTGCACACTTAAAATAGAGCAGAGCAGCAAATCTGGTACGGAGTGCATAAAAATGACCCCAGTACTAGACTAATTAAAGAGGTTGTAAGAGGTGACAAAAGGATTAATGATGAATGTTACAGAAAGAAAATAATTGGCCTTGATCTTCAAATCTTCTGTTATCTGTATAGGGATTTAACAGTAATTCTGTTCTTTAAAAAGCTGCCAGACTGACATATGTAGAGATTGAGTTATCTGACACCCATCTAATCAACACAGCATAATCAGTAGCAAGGCTCACTCCATTTACTCCACCTGCCTTCACGCTGGCAGCCTGACCCAGCAGAGCTCACTGTAGGGATAAGAAGGAAATTCTACTTCCCTGCTCAGCCAGTCCTTGGCCTCCCACTATGACACCTGATGGGGAGCCAATACAGCCAGTGGCAATGGATGGGCTTTTTAAAATGTGTATACTTGTCCCCGAGCCCAGATCCTGGCAAAGAGAAAACACCGTATTACCTGTCTTCATTATGTATAAAGAAGATGTAAAAAGAGAGAGAACAAAGGAGAAAAAAAAAAAGGCCAAACAGAAAATGCCGGGCTGCCAAGGCAAAGCCGGTGGTGCCACAGCCACTAGAGCTCCACAGGCGAAGCCAAGCCCTTCCTTCGGACACACAGCACGAGCACAGCCAGAGGAGGGGAAAGGGGATCCAAGGGCTTGAATGTTTTGTGGCTGCCAAGAAAGTCAGACTACAAGAGCCACAGCCCGTGAATGTTTTAAGTCACGAGGACAGTAGCACTACTGGAAATGCTACTGCTTGCAAGCCTACCCCCCAATAGTTTGTTACAAATAATGAACAAAAACATAATGGAGTGATCTCATTTGTTACATATGTTCAATTGTATCTATTATTTATAGGGAAAGAAGAATATTTTGGTGGCACTGTGCCTGTTCAGAATCAGTTCAGCACAGGGAGAAACAAATTAGTCCAAATTGCTCTTGCGATTGGAGTAAGATGCTTTGGAGAAGCCATCTGCAAGGCTTTCCCCACCAAAAAGGGGGAAAAAAATGTTAGAGTTCCATAGGAAAAAAGATACAGAAAATACAGCAGTGAATTCTTGTACGCTGCTCAGCATGCTATTCTGCAGTACACTTCCTGGATCAGGCCACACAAACTCGTGCTATGTCCTAACAACACAGCTAGAGCCTCAAATATAAGCCCTTTACTGGCCAATTTTAAAAACCTCTTCTTTTTAAATTTTTCCTATAAACCTTTTCTCTAACAGATATTCGACTTTGTGTGTTTCTATTGCTCTTTTAATTTTAATGGATGCAAACTTCCATGGACATTTTTGGTAATGTAGCTGCATCATTCCTACTGCATAGTGTTTTATAACATATAACTATATCTTTGCAGCAAGTGAACCGTCCACTTCTCTGTTCTTACTTACACTATTATAGCTTTATAACAATATAATCAGTTTAAAAAGCAAAAATCCAAATTCTGAGATAAAATGGAGGCTCTGACTTAAAGGAAATTCAGTCTTATCTTTCTATTCAAAATATCAGGATATCCCTGAATAGAAACAGGAAGCTGATTTCTAGACTGATAACAAACAGCATTGCCAACCTTCAGAAATTTTAAGTGATATCTAGGCTTGTATAGTCACCTCCCAACAGCAGCAGCAACAAGTTACTATTTATAAGATGACATAACTAAGATGAATGCTGTCTGCCAGCACTGTATCCTGGGCAACTCTCAGCCAGTGTTAGAACATGCACTGTGCTCTGGGAAATACTCTGTAAAGCAGCAGGTTTAACAGCGTTCAAGAGACCACAGCTATATTCCTTCAGAGGAAAACTTGTATGCATTTTATTTTGTGTGAAGAAAGCCCTGAGAGGTTTCTTCTGAAACACCCCGCTCAGATCACAAGAGCCGTTTGGAACAACCTGTTTCACTCCTCGCTAAACTCGATCCACTTGTGTCGAGCAGGCTCCACCGCACGCCGCAGCGCTCTCCTTCCCTACCAAGCAGCACGAGGAAGGCTCTGAACGCACCTGGTCAGTCTGAGGTGCCATTTGTTTTTCTTCCACTTGTTTATAATACAGTTAGAACAGGCTAATTCCATTCCTTTTGGCTGCTGCTCTTTTGTCCCCATGAATTCAAAACTGTCATGTGCCCAGCCTATCCATGCAAGTCAGTATTCTTGAGAGTCACAGAGCTATGAAATGTCTAAGAACCCCATTTATCTTTATTTAATACAAGTTAATTATTGTTTTTCCTAGTAATATTCCTGTCATCCTTCCCACTAGTTCTAATTGCTCCCCAGCTCCCATAAGGATCCGAAGAGCGGCTGAGCCAGGAGAGAGGCCCCTCTTATCACTACAGTTTGACCCACCTCTAGGGCGGGCTGCAAGCTTCTGCGCAGGGTAGCACAGAAGAGGCCCTACCACCGCGTATGCTGTCTCTACAGAACATACTTAACTACTATCTTTGTAGCTGGCAGTCTAGCAGCTTCTGGCACACCTGAATTACCTAGGACCAGCTAAATAAGACTCTACAACTTTTTACTCAACTCATCGTTCACTTTATTCAACTTTCTACAGAGTGTTTATTTCTTGTAGTCTCAATCTGTCTTTAGAGGACTGAGAATGCTGTTTTGGCTTCCCTTCCTTTTTTTCTAATTATACCTTACTGCGGTAACTCTCTTACAGAAAAAGACTACTCCAGCCCTTCTGCCTGAAACTAAGCAAAAAAGGGGGCTCTGAAACAACTCGTAACGACTTAATTTTTAATATTCATTCTAGGCTGAAGCTTAACCAGAAGGAGAAAACAGTGAAGATTATCTGTCTCATCATAGAGATAGTGAAGGATCTATCAGATCAAGCAGTAGGCATTTCTGATACAGACATTTCTTACTCAGCAAATAAGCTAGGAGGTATCCTCAGCACCCTGCCAGGATTTTACCCACTTTTTAAAGGCGATTCCTTAGCCTATAGTAAGTTCATTTTGGTTTTTGGAAAAGAGTGACTACTGCCCAGACCTAGTGATTCTTATTTAAAAGATCAGATTTAGCATCAATACCCTTAGTGTTTCAACCAGACAAAAGCAGCCAGTGATTTGTTTTATCAAGAAGACATAAATCAAAACAGAAATCTTTACTTTTTTTTCAGTAAAATATAAATGTTTCAATTTTGTTCTTTAAATATTCTCCACGTATTTCTTTTTCATGTAGTCAGACTACCTCCAGCCTGAAAAACCTCCTAATGATCATGCTAGACTTTGACTAAGACACCATAGGTAAGAGTCAGCTCACTTGGTTCAGATGGATGTATAGACATCTAAACCTGTGCTAGTGACCATAGACTCCCTAAGAGCAGCAGAATTCATCTGACTTCATACAAATACTTTTGGAGAGATAACTCAGGCCCTGGAAGTGCTTATTTCTTTCTGGTGACTCTTAAATCAGACACTGATGTCTGCGTTTGGTCACCTAATTCCTGCCCCATAATGTTAACTGAAAGTGTGGACTGAGGTGAAAAAAGAGGACTCAAGGAATGCCTGGGGGGGATCTTAAGACTAAAAGAAAACTTAGTTTGAGAATGACTGTAGTGGATGAGAAGATAATATTTAGCTTCAATAGAAGTTTTAACATTGCCTAAATCTCACATAGTATTTCCCAGTATTGTAGATATCAAAAAATACTTTACAAAGGAGACAAGTTTTCCCATCGAGAGTAAGGATAGTGTTTTGAAGCTAAAATGAATTCGCTGACACTAACTGTTCAGTGATTTAGGAATAATTACCACTGTTTTCAGCTGATGTCAATTTTCAGCAGTGGAACGTGCATAATGTGGGCAAATTGCTTCTTCTCAAAATACTTACTTTGGCTCAGAAGGTCTTCACCAGAGAACCAACTTATTTCAAATAAAAGACTTAGAAAAGGGGAACAAATCTTATTTTAAAAGTTAGATAAAATCACTCAGATTTTAACTTAGACCTGTTCCTAGAAGACCTACAAAGGAAATCAAGTTATGATAATCCACTTCATTTTTGGTTTTCATCTCATTAATTTAGTGACAATTATGACAAAGTAAATTGTTCAAATAAAAACTACATCTCTTCTGACTCTATCACTACAAATTGAAAATACAACAATCTTAGGCTCCCAGCAGGTATATCGTATTCTTTCTGCAACTTGAGACAATAAACTGGATGCACAGCAAATTTAGGGCTGTAGCTCACCAGCCCTGAGCATCTGACCTGCACTTTTTTTCCCAGGATCTGCACAGCCTGTTAACATATTACCTTAAGCTGCTTTAGAGAAAGAATGTTCTCTTGAGTGCCCAGCTTGAGCGCCATGGAAAAATTTAAGTATGTGCATAAATGTTTGACTGAATCAATGCACTTACTTCTATCTTCTCAGTGCTGGAGTACAACCATGACCTTCCAAGTCTGAAAACAGTATCTGTTGGCCAGTCAGGTAGATGCAAACCACCTTCTTCAGCTTTATTTAATATCTCCTAAGTGAGGATCAATTTATTCTGTCAGGATTTTATGGAAAATTATTGGAATTACACGAGCAGTGACCTGGTAAAAACCCAAGAAAAATACAATGGATTAAGTATTGTTAGTTTGAAAAGAGCCACTTGATTCACATCCTTTACACCTAGAATTTTGAAGGCATGAATAAAATTCTCCTGGTCACAGACCACAAAACCCTCACTGCCATATTTCAGTATCCCTGATTTTTCCCCCTTTTAAGGCTGTTTTTACTATAAAAATTGTGTGTTTGATTACACTCAAGGTCAGAAGCAAAGTCTAAAAACTGTCAACGTACTAATAAAAAGACCTAACTTAGCTACTACTCTGCGATCACCAAGGGCTCATCTCCACATCCAGTCAGCAAGATAATTGAATAACATGGGTGACAGAACACAGCCCTGCCAAGCTCTTGGGTTGACCTTGAAGTCTTCAGTCAGCTCACCATGTACAAAGCCTCTTGTATAAGTCTCAAAGGAATAAACTCTGAATAATCAGATCAATTTCTAGCCATCTTTCTCTAGTATTACATACAAAGACTCAACAAACTCAGTTAAATATTGCAACAACATTGGCCCGAAACAACAACAGTTTGCAGTCAATATCACTATAAGTTTGTTGAATCTGAAGTGCATTGTCACCTGAGTATATACAAACTATTTTACTATGCCACAATAGATGCACTTCTAAAGGCAATACTGTTTTCAGTGACCCAGTTCTCAGATTTGCTTTATGTTGCTCTAACAGTGTTATGAAACTACAGAGTAAACATCATTCTATTTTCATTCACTTTACACTGCCAAAACAGTGACTATTATATATATAACTATTATATACTCATTTATTAAGCAAGATTACATACAAGGCAGTTCATCATCCAGAAAGAAATTAGCAGCCAGTTGCTTTCACATTACTGTGCATAATGATGAGTCTTTTGCTATGGGTTATGCAAGTTTAAAATTAAGGAAAGCTGAAGTACTTTTCAATACCTGTTTTGCAACAGAAGCTTAAGTGTTTCTGAGTCACCCTAACTGTTAAAGAACCAAAGGGTCAGTTTCCTTTGGAGGAAACAAAGAAAGCAAGGTATTCCCAGCTCTTTTTTATTTCTTTTTTAATAGGACATTGCCTTATTTCCTGCTGTCAGCCAGCTTAAAGCACACAAGATAGTATGTTGTGGTTTGTTTACATTTGGGTTCGTCCAAGGACAAGGTGAATGCCACGACTGGTCACCATGAAAGGAGAAGCCTTACCATTTTTCGAAGCACAACAGTCAAAGAGTTCAAAAGGCAAGAGGCGCTTTTAAGATACCCAGGCGTAATCTGTGTACACACTACTTGAAAATGAAGTTTGTAATTAAAGTTGGCATTTCTGAGCAGCCTGCTAGTGCTGGCCATCTTGGTAACAAGCAAGAAGGACATGCTTTGTGACACTGACACACCATCAGTGGGTAAGAGACTGTTCCTTTCATGTAGGAAGCAGACAGAATAGACATGCATACCCAAGATGCCCTAGAGGGAACAGAAATGAAAGATGTTTGAAAAAAAATTGTTACGTAGCCAAAGCAAAGAGAAATATGAGATGAAGTAAGGGATGTAAGATCATCGTTATGTTTTCCCATAGGCTTTTCCCGGCATTTCTCCCTCCTTCCATTTTTTTTATATATATAGAAGAGAAGCAAATATATCTTTTTTTTATTCTGAAAGCATGAACTTGAAAAGCAAGTTAACAATAGAGTGACAAATTCTAATATTCAGAACAAACATTTGTGTGGGAAATAGGAAATAACTTAGCTTTCCAAAACCATATAATATAGCAATTAGGAATTAATATGCATGTGATTTTTATGTAGGTCACTGTCTTAGATAAAGGATGGAACAAAATTCAGATCACTTGTTTTAAAATTTAAGTATGTTTTAAGTAATGTGGATATTACAGCTTCAGAGATCACTCAGACTTATTTGAGCTCTCAGGTATTTTCATTTCTCACACTGGGCTATATGAAAAGGGAAGTATTTTGGGTAGGCTGGTCATATAAATTGTTTCACATTTTATCAAATAGACCCACAGCATCATCATGAAAAGGTCCTTAAGCAGTCAAAGGGTATATACCACAAAGAATCATATTTATATAGAGTTAATCCCTTTGCAGGAGGAAGAATAAATCGAACCTGTTGAGATTCAAAACTGTATCACCAGGGAGTACGTTAATCTGTTCTGCTTGGCTTCTCAACATGTAAAGTTAAATCAGCATCTGCAATTCCAGTGCTCTCCAAGAGGTTTGTTAGAACAGACTATAGCACTTCGCCCTGCTTCAAGCATTCTTTTGCCAAAAAGGCGAGGGGAGGGCAACACTGCAGTTAACAGGGGTCAGCACGTTCAAATACAAACAGGCTGAGAAGTGGGAATACCTCTACTAGATAAAACGATAGCTACAGCATTCTGACAGAGGTTTGTAACATGCTGTGACGGACTCATATCCATCTGTCAATAATTCTCATCTTTGAATGGGAATAGAATAAAGTTAGGGTGAAATGCTGAGAAAATCCTTCCCTGTTTGACAAGAGAGAGCAGATTTCTGCTCAGCATTTCTTATTAAGGCCACATATCTAGTCCATGTTAAAGTATGGGCATCGGGACAAAACAGAGAGAAGACACTTTGGAGTATGGAAAATTTGCCTGGACAGAAGTAATATCGCAAAGACAAGAACTACGTTCATACATCTTCAAAGAGGTCTTGGAATTGTTACTATGACTCAGGAATGACGGACAAGGCAAACCAAAGCAGTGATGAAAACTGCAGAACACCTAAGAGAGACCTTGTAAAAGGTAATCAGACCCCTCTTTACTAAGTATCTCTGGCAAATAGCTTTTGCATCACAGGTTTCTAGAAGCCGATCGAACTCACCTAAGGAGGGTTTCAATAGGAAAAAAAAGGGAAGATGCAGCATGTTGAAAGGGGTGATGTAACATACCAAGGAAAAGTAAAGAGGAGAAAAAAAAGGCAAACATGGACGAAGAAAAGATAAATCAGGGTTCAGATCTTAATGCAAATAATGTTCCTGCAACAAGTCGTATACTTCTGAACAAGAAACAGTTTAAGTCCACTCAGCAGAGATGCTCAGATGTGCCTTCACCAGCTGCTCCCCCTGGATGGCAGAAACAAAGAGTGGGTTCGCCCGCCAGCCAAGAGCACTGCTGGGCAGAGAAAGCTGTAGTCAGCGAGCTGCAAAGACTAAACTTCTGCTTCTGAGGATTGCTCACCAGCAATTAAACAGACAAAGATACTGGTTTAAACCTAATTCTACTGAGAAGAATCTCACACAGGTCACTGAGCTAAGGATAATTAAAGACAACTATAGTGGTAAATAAGTTGTTAATAGCTGCAATAAATAACAAAATCAGTAGATCTGAATAAATATGATGTAGTGATGGGGAATCAACTTTTCTAAGGTCATGTGGTGTTCCCCAGATGTGTTAGCATTTGTTTTTTGAGTCAGTGTGCATGAAGTTCTATCAATTTCATATATCTGGATTTTCTAAGATGTTTAACATGGTTGCTCACCAAAGATCTTTAAAGAAACTAAAGTGCAATAAAATAAGAGCTTGTAGCTGGGAACAGCCTGATACAGGGTGGAGACTTGGCCCAGAATGCCCATTCAAGCCCAGAAATGATTCTGAACTCCAGCACCACGCATGACTACCCTGGCTGAAACCTGCCTCAGCCTAGGCATACACTGGCTTCTCTCTCCTGTCCCCATCCCTCCCCTTTGCTTTCCTGGGAAGAAAAGCAAGACAAACTGCGTGGAAGGGAACCACAGCACCCTCCAGCCAAGCTCCTCATGTGGACAGTAGCAGAACTAGCACCCTAGGGCAAACCACAGCATAAGATGCGGTGGTCTGCTGGAAGCAGCAGGGGAAGAGCAAAAAATGGACAAAGCCCTTGCAGAAACAACTGTAAGTTGTTATTCTAGGTTTTTGAGCATGGCTGAGCATGATTACAGACTCAATTCTCATACTGTCAGAGGCTGTTGTTTTATACCCAACCTGCATTTCATATTTATTATCATTTCCATAGAATGCTGCATCCCTGATGCACATATCCATGTGTGAAGTAATGGCGTGCAGGTGAATCAATAACCAGAGGAGTCCTTCAGTAGTACAGCACATACTCATTCTTTCACCCAATACAAGATTTTTCTTTGTTGTTGATTTCCAAATGAATTCTAAAAACCTCAGCCAATGTTAAGTCTCCTATTGCCACTGGAAGGCTTATTTCACTCTCTATTAGGTCTTTCTAAAAGTTTTTCTGACAGATTGTCCTCCTGCTCTTCACGATAAATCTTCTTGTACTAATTTCTCTTCCCTGGTGCTGTTTATTCCCTCAAATATTTGCAGAACATTGTCAAGTCACCTTGCAATCATTGCTTGGTGCATCCCTATCTCATTTTCAGCCTTTCCTCGCAGAGCAATTCAGTTCTTCCAACCCCCTTATCATTTGTCTTGTTCATCTTGTCAATTAGTTTCTCTGACCTCTCCTTTCACTTTGTTTTACTCATTTTCTAATACGCTTTTGTGAAGTAAGTACAGATTAGCAACTTCTAGCAATCTCCCTCATTCCATGCTGTATTACCAATATGGGACCAATGAAAACTCGGTATCCTCGAGCAGGAACACTCACCATACACAAAGTGCAGTAACGTGACAATCTGAATGGTGTGCTACAGCATGTTAGCAGGCCTTTTGCACAGGACACCTGTGGTCATGTTCAGAGCCTGCTGCTGTCACTCTTCGTGTCGCCTCAGAGCCTCCATGACTTCCGCAAGCACGAAGGGTCAGCCTTTCCCCCACACCACTGTTCTCCAATGTGCGTTCAGGGCAAGAGCGCTCCCAGCTTCTTCAGTGTGGTGTGGACATCAGCTAAGTGTGCAACACTAAACTCCTTCTCTTTATTGCTTTGCTTTCTTTCCCTAGGTTTATTTTACTAGATTCTTTTTTTTTGTAGCTTCTCTGAATAAAGGGATTATTTTTGGCTATGTGGAAGAAAATGGAGCTTTCCGCCTTTGTGGGTATGGCGTACCCACCTCTGCAGTGATTTTCCAATTCATTCATATGCTTTGTGGGTTCCCTCCTAGTGCTGTGAGAAAATAAAATATATCTGTATCGACAGAGATATACCTAGATTTTTGAAAGACTTGGATGTAACTAGCATATATAAGATTACATTCATCCCAATTTATCAGACTAGTAGTTACACATGCGTAGTAAGGAACTCTATTATCCCTAATTTACTCTCAAGGGGTTCATCTTTCACAAAATCCATATCAGAGCCCCCTTTCTCATTTATTTTAGTAAGAGAGGGGAGAGGTCTCTCTCTGATCTGATAATGGAGCTATCTGGCTCAGCCCAGCCATTAATCCAGCTGACAGTTTTCCTATGAAAAGGCAGAACTTCCATCCTCCTCTCCTATTTATTTCATCATCTGCACTTTCTTTCTCCCATCCCTGGTCTGTGGTAATAATGAAATCTGTCTAGAAAAATATACAAATATGGCATATGTATATAAATACAGGTAAAACAGGTGGAAAGGGTGTGACAGGAGGGGAATTCTACCTTATAAGAAGTTTACCTCAAACTTTTTATTTGCCTTGTGAGAACCTAAATCAGTTACCATCCTTTTGAAAATGACTTGACACAAAATTCCATTTTTCTTAATAAACGAGTTGTTTTGTTGTGTGGGTTTATGTTTGCTCATTTGTTTTTATATCAGTCCCTAGCACAATGGTTCTCTGATCTAGGCACGGTCTTAATGAAAATACTATACTTAATTTTGAAGCATGTTTTCCTCATTGGGCTGATGCTAACAGGTATCACAGAACAGACCCGGAAAAGAGGAAGTAGGCGATGCGGGTGTGGAGCTCCTGCCTGACCTGCTGCTCTGCATCTACCATCAGCTGACAACACCTGACAAGGCTCAGGGTTAGATAAGCAGAAATCTCTGCCGGGGGGGGGGGTGGGGGTGGGGTGGTGGTGTTCCTGTTTGCTTGTACTATGCAAGGCAGCTGACAAAATCAATCATGGCCTGCTCAGGATTGATGATTTTTAATAAAATATTTTCAGTTAAAAATGCCAAACTTGTTAAACTTTTAGCCTAAAGGTATTTTTAAATTAAAATAATCTTTTGAAAATAATTCCAAATCCTCTGTTTCTTTTCAACGATTTCAAAGTGAAAAATAATGTCTTTCTGGTTCAAAATGGCATCTTATTTCCAAAGTTAATATAATTTCACCAATAAAAAAAAATCTTTTTTTTCTTTTATACGTTCATGACATTTAGTGGACTTTACTATGAATCAGGTTGAAGATATACAGAAGCCAAGTGTGGGTAACACTGACTCTCTGACTGAGATCTAGTTCCTCTTTGACTATCCAAGGGTTTTTACAGGTGGCAGTTCAGAAAGACTTGGAATGAAGTCAGGAGAGGAGAGGGGAAAAAGAAGTTTTCCTGTAATGACAAGCAGAACAAGAGACAAGACAGAGTTTGTACTTTTCCTATTGATACATCTACATGGTACCTCAGGACCGGACTCCAAAACCACTTAAAAATAATTTCCATGTATGCAAACACTTGCATTTTCACCAAGCTACTCCAATTTCTTAATTGAAAATGGAAATATGAAAATGCAAAAACGGAAAATGCGTCAGCCATGCTGGGCATCTCCTCTAGGTTTTTGAGAATCCACTGTTTTCCTGCTAATTCTTCCATTCTCCTGTAGCTCCAAACGCTAAGACGACCATGCTGAGCAGTAGACAGATAAACAGCGCTGCTCCGAGAAAATGCTTTGAACCTTCCTCACGCTCACTGCAGTCACTCAGTGGGTCTTTCTGCATCATTGTGAGTCAGGAGAGTAGGACAGGCCTTGAAACTAATCTAACATCTGGTAACTCCACAAAATGACACAAAGATATTGGACCAAGTTCTCTCCTCGAAGAGGCATACTGGTCCCAGCTGCACCAGACCAAGGACTACCACCAGGCCCAGTGCAGAACCTTGCCATGATACATGCGCTCTGTCAGCAAACAGTTCCTTGCTAATATTGGCATTTTTTATTTTGGCAGAAGCAGCACTCTTACATTCAGGGGAAATTTCTGCTTTAAACCCTAGTGAAAAAGGATAAAACACTCATTTGGGTTATAGGATTCCTACAAATCAGAACAGTGGAGGTTGAAAAGGGTCTGAATCTCCCCTTCCCCCCCTCCCCGCACTCCTCCAGGGACCTGCTGAAAGCATTCTGGCTTCCTCATTAATAGACCACATTTCTGGCTTTGCTGAGGCAAGGTTAAAAGCAGAATCATTGTAAAGAAGGGCATAAAACGACAGTTTGAGAGACCTCAGAGGCTGCTGTCCGAAAGTTAAAATCAATCGCTTTCTGTCTACCTCCTGCCAGATGATCACTTTCACTACAGGTACAGTCCCACCTCTAATGTCAATGCAGTTTCTTAGAGGAGATGGTGCTCACAGTATAATCTCAGAAATAAGAATGCAATAGTAAGCTGTGAAGCTTACCAACTAGCATGAATATGCTGCCACTTCAGACTTTGGTTATTCTTTTCACTCATTCCTAGTCTTCTTCTGGGCTAAGTTTTGAGGAGTTCTTTTCCACTTGATCCCAGTTCCTTAACAAAAAAACTACCATGGATTTTTTCCCTTCTTTTTAATGATCCTCAACAACAACAAGAAAGTCTGTCTGCTCTTTACAATTCTCTCAGCTTTCTGAACTGACAGTCTCTTAAGCCCTGCTGTGACTGAATCGCTCTGAAAGTCTAGTACTCAGTTTAGGCTGCTTCCTAAGCAGAAACGAAATTTTTAAAGATCTTGAAATGAGGGTGGAACTGTGTTTTATAAGATAGGTTATATACTGATACATCAGTAATTTCAGGAAGGAAAGCATTTAAGAAGATGATGAAGAATAAGTATTTTTAATGATGTTTCCCAGGTCCAGCAAACACTCTTATCAAATTCTATTCCCTTTCAGGTTCACCTGTCTATGTCCATCTTTTATGTAATTTTTCTTCAGCACCTCTTAGAGAAAAGAAGAAGAATTGATGATGTGGAAAAAGAGGACTGTTTATTCCTCCAAGCATGTAACTTAAGTACATGCCAGGCTGAAGGCAACACACAAACTTTTGGTAGTATAAAAATGGAACTAAAAAGATTTACATGCCCTGAATAAATTCTAAATTACTTTAAACATATCCCTGAAGTAAATTATCTTCCTTGCATAAAGCAGTACTGAAAGAGCAAAAAAGCAATTGAACTAAGCATTCCAAGGACTGTTCAGGATGAATTCTTAACTAGCTCTGTGATTTCCTTCTTGTAACCCAATCCTCTGACTGATTAAGCTACTTTAGGTAAACATGTTTATTTTCGTGTAAAATATGTTTAAAGCAAATGATGAAAGTTTGCCTTAACAATTTTTGTGCAGCATGAAATGCTTCTTGCATTACCTGAGTGCTTCTCCTCAGCTTTGGCAGTATAAGCTCCCTAAAACGCGAGCCTTGCACACACTGCTCAGCAGAATGGATCCCCGCTTATCTGACTAGGCTCCCTTGTTCTAGCAGCACCACTAGACCAGATAAAGCAATGAAAAAGAAATTTCTGACAACTTCAGTCTGGCAATGCCTGACGCAGTAGGAGTGCTCACTGTGTTCTTTGTTTTGAAATGAAGCATAAATTATTGATCACTGCCCCGTGTCGAAAGCTGAAATCGAATGAAGCATCTCATTGGCCACTTACATCTTCCACTCAACCTGCCATCTACAAAAGACATTTTTTTCAGCTTTTCAGACCTTTGGTTTATGAAAATTCATGATGATGCTTTCAGTTTGATTTGGGAAAGGGAAAAAGTCAATGTCTAAACAATATTCAAACTATTTCCTGACCAGGTCTACCTGTTATGTCAGGTTAATCCTAAACATCTGGACTAAGTTCCCTGCTCCTGAAAGCCCAGAATTCCTCAAAGTTCTTTGTGTAGTAATGCCAGTGCCATAATAAAGAGAATGCCTGCTTCCTAATGCTACATTGGTGTTAAGGAGTTTTACTCCCGATTTCGGTGACAGTAATATTTTGTATTTCTTGTGGTTATTTGCATACATAACAGGCAACATGTCTGCTTTCTCAGGCACTCCATTAAAATTGTTTTTTCTCCCAACCTTTGAAAACCTCAATGAGTAAAAGAAATGACAGTAAACGTGATCTGTGGCATAAACTGTTTCATAAAACATGCTGCATATTGTTAGCTGGTGCAGCAAAAGCTTTATCCCATTTTTGGTTTTAGGCATCAGAACCACTCAGCTACCCTGACCTCTCTCAAGTCTTAAGACTGCTCATAATATAAAGGGATAAACTGACGGACTTAAGTTGCACAAACGTTAACGTTCTAGATGCATGCTTGACAGAACAGATCATCTTCACTTCACTACCTTCAGAGTAGCCAGTCCGGTAGCAGTGCAATCCACTGGGATCTTCTATGCAACCTGCCCTCTCCAAAAGCCAGCACTGGTGGAGAGAGGCAGAACTCCTAATTGAATCTCAGTATCCTCAAACATGTTACTCAAAACAAAAACACATGCTTTGCCCACTTAGAGATTCAAACTAGTTCTGGAAGTACACAGTGCAATAATGCTAAAAGCCAATAGTTAGAGAAATAGCAAGCCATTCCTCCCCTGCCTGACTGTGATCAAAAAAGGTTCCTGAATTACTAGCTTTTGGCAGTTTCTGGCTAATTCCCACCCCTTCCAAGTGCCAGTGTTTGTGGTCGATCTAGTCCAATTAAGCAAAAAGAACAAACTGTATCTATTTGTTTCAAATCTGATAAGAGGGACATTGCCTGGCTAATATAAGCTTTGCTTCTGCAACCACTAACCAGGTGTAAGCCCATGTTCCGCAACACATAGATGGATACAGGAGCAAGTTCTGCCTCCCTGTGGAACCTCAGTTGCACAAGCAATGAATTCCTGTTCAGAAAGCAAACAAGAACACTGGAAACAAGGCAAGGAGGAAGTATTTATCGGCTTTAGTAAGTCCTATTATGACTCAGCAAATGCTACAACAGTAGAGCAGAGACTTTGGACTGATTCCTTAAAGTCCATAGAAAATGAAAAAATTCTCAAGGGCTTGAATCAAGGCTTAAATGAGCTATCTACTGGGTAGAGGTGAGATATGCAAGGGGAAAAGAAATGTGGCAGACAGAACAATACTGACTTAAACAGGTCCAACTGCTCTGTTTATATAAGTCTGAGCAACTAGTTTTGCAGACTTGAACTAAAAGCTATCATCCATAACAGGTGTTTTACCTAGGCATTTACCAGCAGCATTAGCAGTTCTTTTCATAATTCCACAACTACTACAAAATGTTGAGGGAATAAAAACAAACAAACAAACAAAACCCTTACTACAGGAACCCCAAAGTCTTATCAAGACAAATATTGTAAAGGGCCTTAGGTCTTTAAAAAAAGGAAGTGCATATGTAAATGGAAGACAGAGTTACACATTTAAAGCCCATCAATATTTATTATTTATAAAAAATACTTCTCACAGTTGATGACATCAGTGCTTTCTAAGGCTTTATTCATCAGACACCTGTACCCTACAAGAAATATGCTTGTTTACACCCATATATTTTGCCTATACTAAAGATAGTGTCATCTCTCATAAATAGATTGTATGACTAGCAGGTATGATCACTTACAGCCTGTAACAGGTGTTATCTTTAACCACTGAGGTTTATCTCTAGGTTACAGAACAGAAGCTAAGAATGCGCATTGCTTAAGTGACTCAGAGAAGGCTGCATACAAGAATGTGCTGGCACAGAATCCAGCCCATGATGCCCTTCATGCCACATCTGCACGAGCACTAGAAGAACTCGGGAGCTTTCAGTGTGCGTGGTACACTCAATTTTCCTTCAGCTCAGTGGCATGGACCTTGCAGCACTGAAACTCAAATGCAACATAAATGCTGCAGCAACTACTAATACAACCATCTGCAACTCCTACAAATTATATAATCTAAAAGCAAGTACTTCTTTTTACAGTTTGAAACTTCGTTTTTCTCCTTGTAAACAATTTCCTTCAGAAACCACAACCACCCCAAGAGGGCTTCTTAGTAGTTATCACATTTCTGAGCTGCTGTATTACTCATCCTTCCTTTTTACCTTCCCTCCTCACACGGCCTCCCCTTTCTATATCACACATCACCAAATTTACAGAATGGAAACCACTTAAGGCATCAAAATTATTGCTGAAGGTGAACAGGAGATGAAAGTCAAGCACCATGCTCAGCCTGCCTTTTAGGATTCCTGATGTACCCTGTTCTGCATTTCATCCTATCAAGGTGTCATGCTTAAAAAGTTACACAGCCTGAAGAATAGAGGAAACAACAAAAAGAAGAAGGCAAGACAAGGCTAGACCTCCTTGCTATTCCTCATGTTTACCTATTTTTAAAAATCTGAAAAAGATTCTGGAGCCCGACAGCAATCACAGCCATCTAAACAACATCTAACACATGAATAATGTGTTGATGTCACCTCAAAAAAGACCAAACTTGCTGGCTTCCGAAGGTCATTTTAGAGCTCGTGTATATATCTGACATTAAGAAAAGAGAGATTGCATCATCTCAGATATATTACCCCCTCTGTGTATGCAGCTGCTTTCTGCACTGATTTCTATGATAAATGTGTCACTTCTGGAGAAAACTGATGGGAGCCAGAACTGTCATTTCTCTAATTCATTGTTTCCCGGTCACTTTGTCTTCCTAGTTCCAACCTGCTTTTTAGAGTGAGATTCAACACGTCTAAAGTTTTCCTGTGTGCATAAAGGTAAAAACATGCTTAAAGTGCCTGGGTGAATTGGGTCTATGGTACCTTACTATCCTGGTATAATTGTACCTTAGTATTTTGAAATTTTCCATTTCAGTAAAATGTGTTAAAGCTGAGGAAAGAAACACCGAGTCTTCTAAGCTTTGGAGAAAAAACAACTACTTTCAAAATGCCTGAACTGATCAAATAAAGCACCTTTGAGAGTACTAAGTCCTCCTGTTAATGTGCAGTTTCATGTTACTTGGTTATAACTGCACCGTGTCTGTTCTTGCCTTTAAATATAAACGTAATCCAGTCTGTGAATACAGATTTGCTTTCAGTTGGAAGTAGTTAAAAGGATTTCTAACAACAGCGAGGACTTCTAAGTCAGTTAGAGCTTCTGCCCTAATCTAATCCACATAATTAATAATCCTAATCAGATTTTACAGAATGAGGACATATTTTTTCAGATTCAAGAGTTACAGATAATTTGGGCAAGTACTGAATGTCAGACTGCTTCCCTGAAGCTTTCCTGGGCTATGAACATATCAGAATATCCCTTTCATTGCTTTCATACTGAGACCATGTGCCTATCAAGGAAATGCATCTGCTCACTTATTTCTGTCATTTTAATTGCCACCTTCAGTAATTACCCAATATATCTGATTGACTTGTGGTTGTTATGCCAAAACAAAAAATAAAACAAAAAAGCTTCTCTTCTTTGCCCTTCTCTAGTCTGCTAGTTCAGTGGAGCTTTGCTGCTCTGTGACATTCCTGTCAGTTCTGCGGCAGGAAACCGAGACCCTGCAAAAGCCCTGTTTATTCACTTATGGTTTCATTGCAGGTGAAGGTAGAGGCACTGGCGGGCTGGAGGAAGGAGAGCCAAGCCCTCCTCCTCAACACAGACGCGTCTTTGTGGCATCCTGTAATAGCTGCAGCAGTGCTGAAGGGGGAGCAGGGACAGACTGCAGAGATGCTGCATATTTAGCTCTGCAACTCCCGGCAGACTAAGAACAAGTGCAGAGAAGCAACTCCATCCATGGGGGTGCCTTGTCGAGTCTCATCAGTTCAGGGCTCTGGGCAGTCCCTCCACCAGTTCTTTAAAACACTGACCATAAAGCCAGCCCTGAGTGGAGATCAGCAGCCTTATGGCCTGATACAGAACAAGTGCTCTATTAGGGAGAACTGACCACAGATCCATTTCCTCAAGTACCGCAGAGCAAAGAGATGACTATTCCAGAGCTCTCAAGGCCTGAACGTAACCCTTCTCTTTGCCCTATACTAAGAATAGGGAAGCAGAAAGCACTGAATGTAAATTGCCAGCGTGATACAAATGATGCCTCTCTCCCTCACTTCCCCCCCACCCCTGTGCTTGTCCCAGAGCATAAGTCCTGCTTTCATTCCCAGACAGTTACATCTGTCAAACCTACTGCATTCTGCATCCCTTCATGCCGGATGCAAGCTAAGCAGGTGCTACAGATGCTTGTTTGATTAGTGCAATCTGTTGATATTGTTACTTGATATTTCACAAAATAAAGCACAAGAGAGCAAAAGAAAGATGGAAAGAGAAAGAAAGGGGGAACAGTGGCACCGTTCTACGAAATAAATGGGTTGGAAGTGCTCTGCTGTGATGGTTTCTGTTGGACATGCCCAACAAGGTAACACAGGCACTATTCAAACAGATGGTCTCCAAGTCTTTACAGCGTTATGGCTTGAAGTAGCAGCATACCTCACTGCCACATGCTGGGGAAGCAACTGTGCCGTGAAGGAGACTCACTCAATTTACCTGCCTGCCTTAATAGCTTACAAGTATCTGGTCTGCCAAGGTGTTAAGATACATATATGTAAAAGGCAGCTGCTAGAGGGACATAGCAGAGATTATGGAGAAGGAGAAAAAGCCTTTTGCTAAGGCAGGTGAATTAACATTCTGAGGACAGAGGATCTTAAATCATTTTGAGCAAACCACGTAATCTCTGTAGTAACGTCTGTGCCTCAGAGAGAGGGGTCTTTGAGACAGTGCTCCATCAGCTACACCCACCTTCTCCTCCTGGAGTGACCATGGTGGCAGCCAGCACATTGTTTGTAGAAGCTTTCATGCAGGCTGAAAAAGCCTGGCTACATCCAAATCTCTGCAAATGGCATATCAAAGCCTGTAGCATGCTGCTGGCATACTGAGCCACACTGATAGATGTTTTGGGGTATGTATACTGCATTCACTGGAGAGAAGCCTTTAGTCAGTATAGAAGACTCGCTTCTAGTTGTCTAGACAGACAGTAAGTCTGGAATTGCAGGTGGTAGTAGGTCTACCTCTCAAAAGATGGTATAAATACAGCCTGGGTTTCTGTTCCCCATCTGTAGAATGGGGATAATAAATTGCAAAACTATCTTTGCCTTTCTCTCCCTAATTCAGTAGGCAAGAGAGAAAATGTTTTAAGAAGAAAAAAACAACTGTCTCATCGTAATGTATTTGTTGTAAATGGCCAGTGGAACTCCAGACCCTACAGATTCCTTCATCTAGAAGCAGAAATCAATGTGTCAGCTGGATAAGACTTCAGTTAACTCCAAACATTGTGAGACAGTGGAGCAGGTGGGAGAGAGTAAGTGCAAGTGCCTTCTATCAAATTACAATTTGCTTTTTTTTTTTTTTTTTTTTAAAGGCTAAAGGCAGAGAGCCTTTAGAAGTGCAATTTCTCATTTAGAATATTTTGGCCTCTCCCTGAAGTGATCAGTGTCTCTAACAAGGTAACTATCAAAAAGCTTTCTGTCAGCACAAGGATAATTCTCCACACTGGAGTTCACTGGAGTCCTCTCCAGAGCATGTTCCAAAGTCATTAGCAAGAAGACGCAGCTCTTCATTCTGCCACAGAGCCATCTCTTCCTGTACTTGCAGAAGGGGAGGACAAGTTTCCCACCACAGAATGACTGGCGTGACAAGCAGAAGCGTTCAGACTGGTAAGCCCCTTGCATCTCTGCTGTGCAGGTGAAGGGAGCCCTGGCAGCGGGCCCACAGCGCAGAGCAGGCCAGGAGCCACGAAAGCGGCCAGCCATGGAGCCTGCAGCCAGCTGGCCAGGAAGGGGCTAGCCTGAGGGGGTTAGGAGTCATGCTGGTCAAAGGAAAGCCCACTGGACATAGCCCAAGCAGTTTCCAGAGAGGGTGTTCCTGACCAGGTTTAAAGTTTCCTTACCAAGTAGGATGACTGTGGCTAGGTTTTCCTACAATACCAATCTTCCTTTGAACAAAACCAGGATCTGCAAGATGGCCTCAGGTAGTCTGTGAATCCGTGTGGCAGCATTCATCTACTCAAGAACCTCCAAGGTGATTTAGCCTTAAAAATGTAGCTGAACCTTGATAACAAGTACATTCTCAATCTAAACTGCTAGGTAAAGCATTTGTTACAGCCAGTCAGTCTTATCCTTTGGGAAGTGAGGCTTGCTCCACGCACAGCACAGGCCATAGGCTTTGGAGCATGATCTGACAGCAAAACCAGATAGCCTCTAGTTCTATAACAGCCTGGTTAGGCTCTTCAGTCCAACACCCCTCTTTCCTCCAAACGTATAATTACTGTGACGTACCACAGTCCTGATTTTCAGTACCTTGACTCTTCAGGTTTCAAAGCCTGAGGCCTCACATGCTAGGTCCCAATTTAAAGTGTGCTTGTTGTTTTAAAATAGACAAATGCCTTCTTGAGAGAAGAGAGATCTGTCAAGGGGCTAGACAGCCACAGCTTCCATTGACTTTGGATGAGCTGTGGATGCTGAGCACATTGGAAAATGAGGCGACTAACTCATTTCCTGCTGTTACCTTGGAGCAAACCACTAGGACTGCAAACTAGGCCTCCACAGGCAGCATATCAGCTCTCCTGCACCATCGGCTCTCTGATATCCTTAGAAGGCTTTGATATCCAAAGGTTTGTCTGAGGAAGAGGTGCTGTCACTGTAACACTGCAGCAGAAATAAGCCTTCAAATCATATTCACCCTTGACCATGAAGATGGCAAAACACTTTCTCTGAAATTTGCCTAAATTGGCATGCTATTTTCTACCTGCTGTCCCCTATTTGAATGAGGTTGACAGATTTATGTATTCAATATGTATTCACTTAAACTACTTCTACCAAATGATAAAGGAAAATGTTAATTCATAAATAACCTTGGGCTGTGGCAGGTCTGAGAAGTATATATTACTTATATCTGCATGCAGCAAGCTGAAAAATGACAGAGTGCCCCACGAGTGCAACCAGGCAAAGCATGAACCGTTCAGCTGAGCAAGATGGAGAGTCCATGCTGTGTTCCCCTTACAGGCTAAACTGGCAAAAGTCCTAGTTGTGTTCCCTTCACAGATTAAGCTGGCTGTGTAAGCTGTAGCTGTGCCCATCCAAGTCAGCAAATCAAAAGGCGAAACAGAGAGCCTTTACGCACACCTACGTGCATGGGGCTGCCACAGCAAACGAACTTCACAGGCTGTGGCCCCCAGTTGAGCCACTGGTGGATAATGCTTCCCATCCACCCACCGGCTCAGGCAAGTCATGTGTTTCCTGTGCTCTTCCCCAGCAGGAGACCAAGAAACTCATTTTCCATGGGGCAAGAGATCCAGCTACTTTAATAGTTTGATTTTTGCCAGTCCCAGCCCCCCTTGCAAAGGTAAATGCTAAGGCTGCCAGTGCTGGCTTGTCTCAAGTTTTGCAGCCAGGGATTTTCATGAAAAGAGCTGACAATGCAAATGGCTCCAGCAAAGGTTTTCTTCTGATCCTAGTGACGTTTTGCTGAAGCTTTTTATTCTGAGCAGAAAACAGCTTTTATCTCTTTGCACTGTTTGATTACTGTATTTTGTTATTGTTGAGTGAGCCTCCAGTGATGTCACTGCCGGGAAGAACAGTCATAAGAAATTCTCTTACATGGATCAAGTAACGCACTTCTCTGAGGCTCAGCATCTCTAGCTATCTCCAGCACGGGCATCCACATTAAGCACTTCACTTTCACACTGCAGTATCTCCTTTTAGTCTATTACTGACCAACTAGAGCATATCTCTCAGTAAAACAGTTCTGTGACACAGATGAATAAATCTGTTAACTAAAAGAAAATCTTGCTGTTCTGTTTTATTCTTTGAGAGTCCATCCCCATTTCATCCCCAGTCTCAAATATCTGAGGAAATCTGAGAAAAAAGTCAGCAAGAATCCTTTCCCTTACCTCACTCAAATTCAAACTAAGTCCTGAAAAGAGACTAACCTAGCAATTTTGAGAGGTCACAAATTCTTTCTGAATTACCTACATATAAATAAAGCTCTGCAAAACAAAAGACTAGCTCATACTCTCCAACAAGAAACACGTCTGTCCACTTATTTTTAAAATGTAAATACACTTGAATAATAAAGAGAAACATCCTTTGCAGTTTTTATTTTCTCAATACTGTACATGTGCAAATCCCCACTAATCACAGATTCCCTTAATCAAAAATGCAAACCATTATTTCTGAACTTTTAGTACTTTCATCCTGTAAGCTCTGGAGCAGAGTGACCAAGGAGACAATCAGATTAAAGGCATTTGAATGCTAATGAACTACAAATGTGATGTTCAATAGTCTGAGAATGATAGTGCATTTAACTTTGCATACTCACTTACTGTGCAGTGAATACCAGAGATTGCAAGCCACAGGGAAGAAAAGATGAACATAGGATACTTTGTACATTAATCTGTCATCAACAGTTTGCATCTCTCTCTCCTCCAGCCAAAAGAAAAGAATGCTTAGATCTGAGGTTGGCATCTTAAACAAAAGATTAATATTCTTGCTTAGGTATTTCTCTGAGGTAAAACTGACCTATCAGTATATTCAGCTTCTTTAGGCTAGTGCTAAATATATCTCATGCACCCTAACCTCAGGCCTGCCCTGCCAGGTAGGTGAATAAACAAGTTAATAGCACGCCCACTGGGTGTGGGTAGCCACAGAAACCTGCTCACAGAACTGCTGCTGCTGACAGGGACCATGCACTAGTAAAATGCAAGTTGTTTCTGTAAGCATAGCCAGCAGTTCTGCAGGCTCTCGCACGGGCACGCTAACACAGCAGCCATACAACGAGTGGAAGCAAGGAGTAAAGACGTGTGTATGAAATAACTGAGACATACCGTTTGTTTTTTTTTTGTATTTTGCTTACTGTAAAAGTCAGACTCCCCAACTGTGGAACAACGTTCAGCTGTGAAAATTCTGCTGGAAATCTTCCAGGACACATATCTTGTGAGGTCACAGCAAAGCAGTGGGTACCTCAAAATCAAGTGAAAGGAAAATATTTAACAAAAATAATGACAAAGTCTCACTTGTGATTTCACGATTTGGAGGACATGCTGTCTTTTACCACGATTCATATATATTTTCTGGCAGATACTGTCAGCAGTAAAATGATTTGTCCTGGCACCAGCTTCTGAGATGGCCCGACAGCACCCTAAGATCAAGAGTTACAAGTCCAATATGCGGAAAATTGTTAGCTTTGACTGGCACTTCACAAAATGGGAAAAGGGACAAAAGGCAGATCCAGGCCACTTGACCAAGCTGTTAGATTTTCAAATTTATCTTCCCATTCACCTTGAGCATGCTGACTT
Organism: Apteryx mantelli; assembly: GCF_036417845.1. Taxonomy (NCBI): domain Eukaryota; kingdom Metazoa; phylum Chordata; class Aves; order Apterygiformes; family Apterygidae; genus Apteryx; species Apteryx mantelli. Next base: position 11,853,527 of record NC_089984.1, on the reverse strand, counting down.
GAAACTGCTGTAAACACCACAGTAAGTAAGCAAAATGTTGTTTCCAATTTATCTCTGACAAACAAACATTGTATTATACCAGTGGAATCAAACTTTAATTTCATATTCAAATACCTCTTAAATCCAGCCACCTTATATTGTGCTTTGATGAGTTATTAACACTTTCAAGAAGACTGATCTTCTTTCAATAGCATTGATTTAGCAGTAATGGCTTTTTAAAGTATTACCTTTTGCCAAGTTAACATGCAGAGAATTTGCTTACATTGCAGAAAGTCATCCATCCAATGTGAACTGCACTGCTATCGGAACAGAATTCATATTGTTTGGTGTCTCTGACATCTGCATTTACTAATTGATAAAGACTTGGGATCACACCAAAGTACTTGTCTCTCTCCAGTTCACCCAGCAGTTAATAAATGTTGCCAGGATTCCATCCTTTCATTGTAGAGTCAATTGAGGGGAAAATAGGTTTGCTCATTGGGTCAAAATATCCCCACAGAATTCAAGGTGCAGTTTACATCTCCTTAAAGACAGCCTCCTTGCTGCATTTTTTTTTTTTAAACAAAAGGATGCCTTTAAAGTTAATGTAATGAGAGAAGGTGCCATAAATGGCTCTCTTAAAGCTAAAACTTCCCAAGCCCATCATTCACTTAAAGATAACATACACAAAACAATTCTGACAGAAAAGAGGAGAGAAACAGTTAGCAATGTGTGAGGTACCAAGATGGTTCAAATCAGAGTTTTTCCCTCAGCAAACGTAGTTTGACATTCTCTACCCTTCCCTGGCCAGCCCCAGACCCTGCTAGAGTCCAACCACCTCTGCAGCTTTGTCAGTGGGTTTACAGGACCACACTGTAACCCAGATCTCTGTGGAAAGCAATCGGCCCGGATCAGTTCACTGAGCTAGCTTGCAGCATGGTATCAAAAACCATTTCATCAGTTCAGCAGAAGAGGCCATAGACTGAATGAGGCTCCTCTGCAATGGGGGCATGAGCCTTTAGTGCTGCACTTTACAGCTAAGAAATATAAAGCGAAATGGTACTGAAATGGAGAAAGAAAGGGAAAAATAGCTGACTTGGAGTTTAGCAAGAGTTTTCCAAGAGGTTAAAGTCTCCACAGAATTAATTATTCAGAAAGCACACTGAATAAGGTCACGTACTATGGAAGTTCCATATGTATCTACCATTATGACAGAGAAACAACATTTCTTGTCCTCACAAACAGGCACTGCAGAACAGATTTGTTTTCAGCTAGTTTTACAGGGAAAAAGATCTTGCATAATTCAGTGTAGAATCATTACTTTTATGTAAGCTTGTATTTCTCTTAACTAATACTAGAGTATGGTTTAAAAACAAATAGACAGGCTATCATTCTCTAAGACTAATTTTTTGTTTTGTTTTTACAGAACCCTCCATTATTCTGTTTGTTTCTCATTACACATGTATGACTTTTTCACAACCATACTCATAACACTACATTTCAAGGTAATTTTGCAGCTTCTACAGATACACGATTACAGTAACCTCAATGGTCTTTTGTTTCTGTTTATGCTCATTTCTTACTTATTACTGACCTAGAGACAGTGAGTTAGGTGCCATCTTTCAGTGATTACAGCATATTTCTCATCTTGCAATTTCATTAAAAACTAAGTAGCTATTTAAACTGATCAGTGCGAAAATTCCAGAATTTGAAGTGAACTGAAAGGTTGTCTCTCTTAAGAAATGAGACCAAATACTGTGCAAAACCCTTATTTGTCATGATTAGCTTTCCTCCTAAGATCTAGAACAGAATTGTTATAGTTAGATATGTGTCAATAAAGAAAGCTTACTAAAAAAAACCCTTGAGACTACAGACTACTTAAGGAACCATGAAGCATCAGTTGATTGTTTTCATTCTGCTTTTTCACAGTTTTCAAAAGGTCAGGTTTTTGGACTGCTGCTGTCCTTGTGGACATTTTAATTTACTTCCTAAAAAGACCACATGGGTCTCAGGAAAATACAAATAAGCAGCAAAAAGTATGCATATTAGGGCACAACTTCTACGTCTCTCTGTACTACTGAGGGAAGAAAAAACAGGAAGGACAGATAGTAATGCCTGAAATATGGAAACCAGAGGAAAAGTAGATGAATTTAAGATTTGTGATCAAAACACATACACAAGGTTAAAAAAGGAAGGAAAAAGACTCAAGGAAAACACAAAGAGCCCTGGGAAGCGGCACGATGGAGCACGTAACTAGGATTGTGAGATTTATGACAGGCATCAGGAAGTAAATCAATGGAAAACTGCAAAAATAAAGTGCTGCTGTTGAATCAAGAGTTTTGGAGACTGACTGAAAAGAGATCTCCTCCTGCATGGGGCAAGGGGCTTGCCAGGACCTTCACAAAACATTTTGGATAGACAGAGAACAATTTTTTCCTGTTAAAATGACTTTCCTTGGGACCTTCCATAACTTCTGCTTTCAGAACTACTAACATTTGAGAATTCAGATCATTTTTAAAGTCCTTCTCCTGGATCCTCCTATCTGTATGGATAGAGAAGAAGGTTTTCTTAAAAATTCTGCCTGCAAGCAGGCAGAAACAAAGAGAGGTTGTCCAATGGGATATCAGAGTGTTTGTCCATTCCTCTGAATAACTTACTTTCTTGGTTCTCCTTCTAAAGGCAGTAGCCAAAAAAGCGCTCAGTAGAGATTACCTATTAAACTCAATTTAGAGTTTGAGAAAGTCTTTAATGTTCACGGAAACTGGGATTTCTAACAATCTCAGGCAAGAGCAGCACAAGAAAGAACTGGACTGTTTTCCTCCAGTGCATGAACAGCTGTGTGAGTCCATCCTTTCTGACCATCCAAGCCTCAGGCTGCTCTTCTTGGGTCAGTTCCAAAGCCTGATCCAAATGGAAAGCTCCTCTAAACCTAATTAGGCTTTGGATGAAACTCCAGGCACTTCAGGCTTGGTTTCTGACACAAGCCTCTCACTGCAGTCAGAGGTGCTTTGCTGCAACAAAGATTACTGGGCAATTAATGCTAGACTAGTTTTGTGATATACACTGACAGGAAATAAAATGAAGCACTCAGCTCTTTTTCACTTGGGACTTCAGCCAGGACAACTTGCTTTCTAATGCATCTGTGCCAATGTCTGAGAAAAGCTGTGGATCAGATTCAAGCACAAATTTCCATTGTTTATTTTGCAACCTCAGAAGAATGAGAACTCACCAAGAAACAGCACTCTATCAAGCAGCCTATCTGCAAAGGCCAGGACTGCACTTTAACAAGCCCTGTTCCCAGGAGCTCCCACTCTGAACAGTGACTGGCACAAAAATATTGACACCTACTCACTACAAGGCCCCCAAAACTTCTGCAAGAGAGATGAAATACTAAACAGGTTTACAGAGAGAATTAATCTTTCAGCATATGGGGAGCAGAGCAGTAAGGAGCATATTAGCAAGTCAGTTTGAGGAAGTTTGTTCTCCTTTGCCCTTGGAAATGAAAAGCCTACTTTTATATGTTGGGCCGATCAGCAACCACCTAACCCATCCTCCCATACAACTGGAAATCTAGCAACACCCTCAGGTATTTAATTCACCACCCCCCCCTCCTAAACACACTAGGCAGCCAGTTCATGCTTGTACAGACAGGCAGAGGTAGCCTGTTTGCCATGGATATCAACTAATTTTGCTGCTAGTGCTGCTACTTCTCACGTTCATGCTTTGCAAAGCTTCCATAGGCGCAGGGCAGTTGTGTGTTCCCTGCTATCCACAGAGCTGAACAAGCAGAGAGAGTGGAGAAGCCACTTTCTCAATTGTCCACCAAACTTTGTCCCCAAAATTTTAATGCCACTAACTGTTAGTTTCCAAGATCCAAAGCTAGATCGCTCTGTCCTTTCCAGCCTTTTCATTTTAAGCTTATATGGCAGTAGCGATTTATACAAGAGAGAGAAAAATAAGTCCTATCTTTGAATTGAAATAAATCAGGAAAATAGTCTACACACATGCTACTTTCCTACATGGAAGTGATTCCAAAAGTATTTAAGTCCTAAGTTCTAGGAAGAGAGGAGAATTGCTTCTGATCTCCACAAAGCTCTTCAACAGAACTATCGGCCCTACAGCCTTCAGAGACCAAGGAGCCAGAAGGCACAGCTGCAGTATTTTAGTCTGGAAGGCTTTCTGGTGGAGAAGAGGTTTTTCCCTAGTTAACCTTCACAGATAGAGTCAAACTACCAAAAAAAATTCAAGCTTGAAGCTTCCTTTTATTATTAGTCATCCTCATCTCATGCTGCTTCTTTATTTCCCTTCTCTAATAAAGCAGTACAAATGCCTTCTGGCTTGCCAGAGTCCTCCTGACTTTAGGGAAATCTATATTCTTCTTTCTTCCTGAGAGAAAACCCCTTTGCCCTGAACAAAGCTACAAGACCCTGCTTTCCCCAGTCACTCTAGCTGCTGCCAAGCTACCATAAAACTGTAATTAGCACCCAGCTGCACCGTTGCTCTCCTTATAGGAAGGAAGTAATCACACCCTCAGCACAAACAGCTAAACCTAAAGGCATGGGCCCTTGGCTGTGTCCTCTGTCAGGCCATTTGCTATAGCCCATGTCCCCCACAGAAGATCTTTTTGTATTTGTACAGTTTTGTTTCTTTTTTGCATCACTCAGCACTATCTCTGGCAAATGGAAGGTCTTGTTTGCACAAGCGAGGGCCATCAGTTAAGTATTCTTGGCAGGTTGCTTTTCATAGAGTATACGTTTCACTCCTAAGTTAACTAGGCACCTGGCAGCAATTACGCCCAGAGTCAGGCAACCCATCTATAGTATACACACTAATGGGGGGGGGGGGGGGAGTCCATTCAAGGGTGTATAACAGAGATACATCTCCATGAGAAGAATTTAAGTGACAGGATGAAATGTTAGTTGTGGTAAGAGCCACAATAAGCTTTTGATAAAGTCATGGAACCTTGCTTTTACATACTTTCCCTCTAGTTTTATATGGAAGTCTTGTACCCTCATTTGTCCTTCCCCCCCACCCCAAAGCTTCCTCCTGCAGATGTCCCTCTGCCCTGCTCTCAGACAAGCGTGGCCAGCGGGCAAGGGAAACAGTCCGTGTGCAGGTTACCGCATTGGTAGAGCTCCTGTCATTCCGTTCTGGAGGCTTTGGTTTGGGTCACAAACAAGAAGAAATGCAGTTCCCTCTTCACCTAAGGTGTGTGCTCCTCAGTACCGCTGAGGGGAGAAGCTCCCAGGTAAGGCAGAGAGGTGACGGAAGTGGCAGGGATTGTTACAGTCACCGGCAGCAGACAGATACTCTGCCCTCAAGGACAGCATTTTCACAAATACAAAGGCTCGTAGGTACCTCTAAATTATACACTAAGCTCACACTTGATTTCAGACTTTCTCATTGTTTTACACAATGTGGACAGTGTCCACACATTAAGGACAAGAATGTTTAAAACATTAAGCTACCACTGATTCTATGTTCTTGATTTTTTTTGTCTCCTGAGCAAGGACTCGACAAACCCATATAGTTTTCCATTACCAGTTGGCAAAGGAGGTGGTATCAGGCAAGATGCTTCCAGCTTGCTCTGTTTCTTATCAACCAAAACATCTGCTAACTTCCTCTAGCAGAGAAATATAAAACCAAAGTGATGGTCAATATGTGTAAAAGTCTCTTGTCCAATAACGGGACTTACGTTCTTTTGCTCTCTATGCTGGCTTTGAAGCTGCAGTTAACTAAAGCAAATCCTATACTGAGGCATGTGCCTAGAGAATATTTTCACACACACACAGTAAACTGAAACAACATAGCCCTAAGTCTATGTGTTTGGGCATACAAGAATGTATTTTAAATATAAACCAAGTGTTGAAAGAATATCAGAATCTTACCAAGCAGTAAATGAAAACAAATACCATTGCTGAGGTTCTATTACTCATCTGTCTGTGCATTATTACCCTACCTACCCCTGCAGTGTCCAGTCCCCCATGAGTGATGGCTACCAAAACGACAGAAGAAACAGAAGCATCAGAGCCATGCAGGCAACTTTTGTGCAACTCCAGTTGCCAGGGAGATGCCTTCTGCTCTGTGTGTCCAAATCAGAACAGCTGTCTCATTTGGAACCTGACCTGCAGGCAACAATGAACATGCTGTGGCCATTGGTGAAAAAAATCAGCAAAAAGGAAAATTATAGTTATAGACACTAATAAAAACACAAAAATAACTCAACCCCCCACCTTGTTGCTGAAAAAATTTTTTGAGCTAGCAAGATACTTTTAATGTAAGGTAATGAAGGATATGGCTCATTTTCATCAATGTTGAGAAAGCGTGGTTACCATAATTCCCACTTCCATTTGCACACAAAAAAGCATATCCAAAGACTGCAAAAGCTGGTAGGAGATTTCACATTCAATGGACTTTGGAGAAGAATAAGTAAAATTAAAGCAGTATTTGAGAGTGATGCTGTGCAACAATCTGATGAGGTTTGTGCAAATGACAAGAATGAATTCCTGCCTGTGGCTCCCCTTTGACAAAAATCAGGCAGACCAGAATACCCACCACACCCCTTGCTATTCATGCATGAGATGGTTCTCACTACTTCTGTTCTCTTAAGACCAAAACTGTAAGGTCTAACATGAATCAGTGTCAAGCTTTGCTGTTGATGTCTAGGCTACATGTTGACACCCACTGGGAAGAGTCCACCACACATTCAATATTTTAAATAGTGAAGTGATAAATTAATCTTAGAAACTGAATAAATCACTGCATACATGAAAGGCAGTTGATGTAGCCTATGTACTCAAATTCAGTTGTCCCTATTCATTTCAGGAGCCATTGCAAGATGCAAATACTGCCTTGCAATGCTTGCAAATACTCCTAACAAATGATTTTAAAGCTAATACTCCTTTGATTTTCTATCTTCCAGTCAAAAAAGTATTAAATTGAAGAAAAGTCATTTCAGCTGTAGCTGCTTCCACAGCCCAGGACTGCCTCTAGAACTGTCCACAAATCGAACATACTTGCCCACTGTGCATTGTGTCATGGTGTCAGGACAATGCAACAGGATTCTCATCCTCTTCAGGCTCTGGGGGTACCACAAGCAGGTATGTTTTACAGGTAGTCTTAACTGTCCCATTTCAAGACAAAAGCAAGTAAGAGAATGAACCTCAGGAGAGCATGACTCTTTCCCCAGCTTGCCACCTGTAGGGTGTATATGTGGGTAACAGCTTTATATATGGATTTGTACCCGTATCAGTAGGAGCCGACTGCCAACCACAGAGCTGTAGTTGTGGTAAGTCTTGGCTCAACCCTAAACAGCAGGATCCTCCTCCTCTCCCCTTGCAAGGAAGGTCTGGGGATCAGTTCTTTCTTGTCCTCAGACAATTCCCATTGTGAAGGGACGTCTTCTAACCCTGCTAAGGGCCATTTCTTTCGCTTGAGCACTTGAATCCCAAAGTCAATACAGTTGTCCTTAGGGCTCCAGTGCTATTTGCCTAACAGTCATTTAAGCTTGCCATGACCAAACCTGAACTTACTTTCTTCTCTGCTATTACCTAAATAAAGCTCTTTCAGCATTTAATCTATGTCCCTATGCACCGAGTGAGATTTTAAATGAACACCATTGTTTCTCAAATTATGATAACAGCCATAAAGTTATTCCGAAAACAATATCCCACCCTTCTAAGCAATCTTGCTGATGTTTAAGTTAAATAAGCTTTTCTTATAGCATTCTTAACACTACATTCAAAATTAGTCAGCTGGTTATTTTTTTTCCAATCAAATAATGTGGTCTGACTGCAATGAAGGGGTTTTGGAGGGTGCCTGCCAATTTTGGTGAAGCTAATAGAATTTTCAAAACAATTAGAAAAACTGAAGAGGACATTTTATTCCAGCTTTCTCAGGTTCTATTATTCAGGCTATCCTGTATGCGAGCACAAGCACACACTGTGCAGGCACACACCATACATACCGACCACGTATGTATAAATAATTTCAGTATTATCAGAAAGAAAATTTTTGAGGAGTTCACTGGTGTGTTTGCATACTCAAATACTTCAGAATTTATATTAGGTATAAAGTGTCTTTTTTTCTATTTTCCATGAAACATTCTTAAAGGTGATTTCACATTTCTGTATTCATTCCTGTTTCTCCTTTCAAATAAATTCTTCGGAATTCATTCATCATACCCCACTCTGAAACAAAACTGTTTTTTTCTGTGATATTGCTGTGTTACCCTGCAATAAACAAATCATATGCATTTAACAGAGACAAATAAGTATTTTCTTAAAGGGGGGGCGGAGGGAGAGCACGCAAAACCCAAAACAGATTTTAATTTCAAGCTGCTTAGGGTCTTGTTACATCAAGAGCAGCCTGAAGGGAATGCTTTACAGATGATGGGGAAGCATCTTGACAAGTTCCTTTATACACAGATACTGTTTTAAATCAATCTCTATTCTTTTATTTAACAATTTTAAAGGTCAAAAGCCAGGGATTTCACCATTAAGTACTATACCTCACTATGCTTGTTTGCACTTTTGAACTGTACTGTTAATTGATTTAAATGCTAAAAAAATATATATCTCAAATGCACTAAAAGAGGCTAATTTTTTGTGGAAACATTTCTTTCCCTCACAAGGTCACTGCTTCACTGGACTGGAACAACAAAGTGGATTATTAATACTGTGCAATCCCAAAGAGGCTAAAGTTCTTTTGACCCATGAAACTCACTGGTTTGTGAATCTGCAATTAGGATGTGCCTGAGGAAAACAGAAATGGAGGTGTAGGAGAGAGGAAAGGCTGCTGCCAACAAAACAAGAATGCCTTTTCTGTGCATTATAGATGACATTGTTTTTAGTAGGACAATACAAGATTCAGCCTCTTTTTAGTAAAAGAGGTAAGTTCTCCTTCCTTTGGGGTGAGGTATTCTTCACTACTCAGAAACACAGAAAAAAATCTGTTCTTTTTCCTTCTGTATCCCTCCTCTCTTAGGCAGAAGTCTTGGATAATCAAGCCCACCCTACAGGTGCAGGCCTGCAGGGGCCCGGCTGTGCAGGATATCATCACTCAACAGTACCTGCTGTCACAGGCTGCAGCCAGTCTTTTGGGAGACTCACTCCTGAACCAGGTGTAATATTATTACTATGATATTATTGACCCTCTGAGGATCAATTAAAGTTGCATTGCCAATTCTTAAAATTACCTGATGCTTTCTAGTACCACAAGCATTTGGGCTTAGCTAGAAATTTACTATATAGAAAATTTTCTATGCCTAGCATCTGTCTCAGCCTGATTTGCTGTTTTAGTTTGTGTTCTTGCTGTTGCTTTTAATTTTAGCCAAAGTGCTACAGTTATTTCCAAAGGGAGATAGGCTCTATCCACATGGACATTTTTTTTTCAAAAACACCTGCTGTCTCTTGCCAAGAAACTTCCGCTCCCAACAAGTAGGGCAAAGGTTGATGCTCTCTAAAAAGCTTTGTTATTGTTATTATTTATCAAGCAAACCCCTATTTATAACAACATAAGTTATTATTAATAGTAACGTTACTAACATCTTTGGGATAGGATCCAGGACTCCCCACTCTTGTGCTTTTCTGGTCTTAGATGTAAGCATCTCTTCATTTTGAAGTAAAGATCAGCACCGCACAGCTACTTTCCTTTCTTATTAACCTACTTCTCCAGCTGGCTATGTTCACACGTATTTGCAGATTTTCAAAGACTTGGCTGATACCAGTTCTCCAACTGATGACTAGTAGGAGAGAAAAACTTGAGCATCACTTCTCTGCTTTCTGGTTGATGAGAGCCCTTCCAGTCCACCAAAGCCTTAGCATCCATGCATTGCTCTCCTAACCAATTCAAACATAACCTCTATTAGCAGAGGTTTCATCAGCAGTATTTTAATCTAGTCAGGCCCTGGGACTCAACTCTGTAGAGGAACTGTGTCCTGTGACTTCAGAGGAAATTCTCTTTGTACACAAAGGAACATACTGTGAATTTGTCAGACCTAAGCCTTATTTTTGGCAAAGGATTTCTGCTGCATTCCTTGTCATTTTGCAAACAGTACTGATTTCTGTGCATGGAAATAAAATACCCTTTAGAATCACTTGCTTTGGCTGGATATTGAATTCCATGATTAACTTCAAGCAGAACCGCTACAGTCCTCAGTACCAGGGGGATATAGTTGCAGGACAGCAAACCCTGGGCCATTTGGGTGCTTCCCACAGGCTGACAAGTAAATTCTGGTGAGAGCACTGCCAAAAAACTGGATCATATTCCACATGAGACATGTTAATACAATTCCAATTCCACTGCCAAAATCCCAATACTACAAACAGTTCTGAAGCCTGAGGTTTGCCAGTTTTCTCCCTCAGCTCAAGCAGGGAATAGGTGATGTCTAGAGCATCTATTAAAAGTAAGCAGGAGCCTATACTCAAACCTGAACTTTCCTAGAGGCCGACCTGAGCAGGTATCGGCCCAGCATTCACATACCTGTAGTATTCATGGGCCACAACTACGTACGCTCACCTTGAATCTTGTACTGTATGTCCTGTAGTGTCTTGTATGAAATCATATGGTCAGCGCAAGCAAGACAAGTTAGTTGTAAGCTCCCTTGTGAAAGAACTTGACATAGCACGTAGTGAGATGCTACAGCACTGGCAAAATGTCCAGGCTTGGACATTCTGTGCGCAAGCATCTTAGGGTTTATGATGTGTGAGAATGAGCTGTGAAGAATGCTGTTTTAGTCCAGTCTAAGTGAAGCACTCCCCTATAGACAGGAGAGATATCTATAAAGGACAGCTTCTGTACAGAACATGGATGCTCTGCCAAATACTAGGAATGCCACATAAGCATCTAAGATGGAACCGTAGTGACCCAGCATCCCAAACACAAGCTAATTTGCTCACACTGATATCACTGCTATTTTATTATATTGGTTTGCTGAGTGCATTTTTTCCTGCTGACCAAGCAATCACTTAGTCCAGCTAAAAGAATGCACACAGGATTTTTTTTTTCCTCTTCAACTTTTTACCAAAACATCCGAGGGACACAGTCTGGCTTCCAGGTGCTGACTGGCACATGGACAAAGGACTATGATCTCTTCACTATACAGTGGTTCACCACACAGTCACTAAGCACCTTTGAAACCCCTGAATTCAGGCTGCATGCAGCTCACATTGCTTTATCTGACCACTTATCAGCAAGAATGCAAGTATGTTATTAAATAAGTACTGAATAGGCCAGAATGTCACTAGCAAGATGTGTGTTCTGGGCAAATTTGCATGAAATCAGCCCTGCTTCTGTGGTGAAAAACTAAGATATCATAAAGCAGCATTATGATTTTTCGACAGAATCAGGCAAAACTCTCTCAGCAAAATACTACTGTTACAGATACACACGTACAGCTCCTGCTCAAGTTAGAGAAGGTTTGGCTTGTTCTGTTTTTCTGATAGATGAGTATCCTAACAAGAAATAGAACCTGATTAAAAAGGGTAAGATATTCTACTACAGTTCTGCCAAGACAAGAATTTACATAGCCAGCAAGCTAGACCTCAGCAGCTCTCTGGGGGCTAAGTGTTAACACCACTTAAACATTTAACCCACTCACCTAAGCAAGGAGAGTAGTTTTCTAAGGCTGCCTAGACAGTTAACAGAGAGAAATGGGTCCACCAGAGGGCTGTGAGCATTTAAGGTAGGCTGCTAAGTTGATCACTCTCTAGAAGAGCCTTTTATTGACTAGCTAGGATAGCAAGACCAGACTCACAATTCCAGGTCCCAGCTCAGGTGCTTGGAGTGGGAAAACACACACATGCTTGCTTCCATCAAACCAAAATCTGTAAACACCAACTTCCTGAGCATGTCATCAAGGATCCTTTTATCTTATTTATTATTTTAAAATTTTAATTCTGTGAAAAGACCTTTGTCTTTTAGGTCTCAGTCCAGCCCAGCAGTCTTCACTGTTACTGCACAACTAATTTCAGAGTGAGAAACTTAGCACCTCACACTCACTGATATAAAGCATGCCTGGTATCACATGTAATTTATCTGTCTGAATTACTTCCTTTAAAGATTCTGTGCCTTCATGGTCTAATACAATATTATACATGCACATGGATACATGAAAAACTTGCATTTTTAATTTATATTTACCCTGGTGAGTCAGATAGTCGTTACCACGCTAAAAGGAACTACTGCAAAGCAAGAAAAGGAAAAATCAATCTTTGGAAAGATAGCAGTACAGTATGATAAGAAGCTTGCTTATGCCTCTAAAAAGTCTCTCCCCAAATCAGGTTCAAATTGTTTCTTTCACGTACAGTTCTGTACACCTGTGAAGTAGAAAAAGAGAGTAAAAACCTGTGGAATCAGATCAGTGGAAATCAGCTGCATCATAACTTTCAGTTACAGCTGGACTTCACAAACTATCTGAGGCACCAGCTCTCATCTCCTTAAAACTGATTTGCAGAATGCAGTCTTCAGGGAACTGTCTTTAATACAGCTAAGCATGAATTCAGAAAAGCCTGCGAAGAAGGTGGTTTCTAAAAAACAAACAAACAAAAAACTAATACTGCAGAAATGTATATGTGACCAATATACCAAATGCAGTTCCAGTGACTTTGGCATGTTAGATGTGATTCATTTTAGGCAGCAGTCCAACTCTACATCTTTAAGACAGTCTGATGTAATGAGACAGCAGATCAAAAAGTGCTTATAAACTTGTGGTTACACAACTAAACCCTCTTACTGAAAAAAGTCAAGGAGCACTATTTGTAGAAATCTTTCTTGAACTTAGGACAAATGAATTCTAGCAAAGCTCTCATACCGATTGTTAGTTTCTTAATCTTCATGAAGATCTCAGAGCACTTTTTTTTTTTTTTTTTTTTTTTTTTTTTTTTTTTTTTTTTTACATCTGGGAGAAAATGATTTTCAGATAGGTGCCCTTTTCCCAGGCATATGCAGATAGTATGGAAGATTTCCTTGTTCCAACCAGAGTTTAAATATAACTGGTGAGCACCATTGTATTCACATCTGCATGAAGAACATTATTTACATCTCTGACTGTCAGAAACCATGATCAATCATGCTGCAATAGGTGGGTGGCAGAACAGCTGATAAGGTATTAGCCATGACTATTATATGTAGGTAAACTCTCAATGTCTTGGTAAAGAGCAGAAGGAGAACACAGGAAACTCCCTCTTAGGATGAAACCAGGTTCTGTTTAGGCACACACGGGCCTGAATTTGCAAGGGTTTCAGGAATATCTGTTTGGAAAACTTCAACTCAGTAACATTTGCATTTTATTCATGTAGTGCTTATCTGTGCTTATGCCTGTGTCTACATCAGATGGAATTGCTGCCACGTTCAGAAACCGAGACAAATAACCAAGACCTCCAAATGTCAATGAGAAAACAAGCTGGCTCATTAGTTTTTCTGAAAAAAATTCAGTTGAAACTTGGAAAAAGATCCTGATCACAATGAAATATGGATTGTGTTTATAAAGACTGTACTATATTCTAAATTTAACTCCCCTCCTCCCCCCCCCCCCAAAAAAAAAGTTATCCACATTTCAGCTCTAGGACAATTAAAGCAGTTCTTACAACAGAGAAATATCAGGAGGCAAAGAGGTAAAGATGAGGAAAGTGGTCAGGGAGAAAAAGCAAAATAAGGGTTTTGAGGTTTTGTATATAACTCAGCAAAAGCAAAAACAAGGAAGAAAGCAAAGAAGGAAGGCAGGAACTCTCAATCTCCTTCCCAAGTCTTATGCAAGATTTTAGCACTCTGAGCTCAAAATTCAAACAATATCAACTAGGTAGGGCTCAAGTTTTGATACAACTGCTACCTGTTTCTTTAAAACATGTATTTCTAGAATAAAAAATGGGCATAACTTCATTGGAAACTTGTTCTTCCATAAACACATTTTTTGAGACACCTTTTGTTGCTTTTCCCTCACCTTTACACTCCTGACCACAAGGTGTCAAAATCCTAAGAGATCCCTGTCCTTGTGAAGTGGTGGGGAGCTGCTGGCATATGCAGTAAGTTGACAGAAGCTATAGAATTACATATTTATGTATATATATATTTTTATATATATATAGTGTGTGTATATAAATATATTTTTATATATTTAAATAAATTTATATCTACATCTATATATATTTACATATATTCCTCTAAGGACATTTTCACACCTCTGTCGCAACCCTATTTCTATCCAAATCTCCTTAGTGTTTCATCACCCTAATTTCTTTTCAGATGTCAAGAAGGGTCATTTTCAGTAGCCTCCAGACATAGCTGCTGTTTCTGTGGAGTCTGCTACCTAGAATAAACTTTATCCACACCATTTTAGTGAAGACCTCAACATCCTTTCAACCACAGCTTCCACAGACAGGCCTTCAACTCCTTGAGGAAGGCACAGGCACTTTCTGACTCTCCTGGCACGTGCCCGAATACCTTCTTTAAACCTGCAAAGCCATTTATACATAGTACACTAAGTAACAGTGCTTGCCCTTCACAAGCCATGAAGCATGCTCATACTCCTAGTGTGAGTGAGCATCAGCAGTGGAATCAGTGCTCATGAGTTCTGCCCTCCACCTCCTTTGCTCGTTTTGCATCACATCTGTCATCATGAGCAGTGCTAGTATTGCTTGTAAAGGAGGCCTGCTAATCAAGATAAAGCAAAATGATGCTGCCACAGAAGCTGCAACAGTACACTGAGATCAGCTGGCTAAAGACAGAAATCAGTATTTATTAAATGGGGGGAAAAAAGACAACTTGGAAGGAAGAAATGCTGTCTTGTAAGCACTCACAGCAGAGTGCTAACAAAACCACTGTAAACATGACTTGATTGTGCTTTCTATGTAGCTCATTCTGGTATCTTAGCTATAACAATTTCAAAGGAACATGAATTTAAGTATTACAATCCATTTAGCATCTGAAGAACTTTCTTTATAAACTATCTCCTAGGAAAGGGCATCCTGTGTCAAAAAAAATTTGGGGGGATGATTAAGTTACTTGTGATGATGCTTTTCACCTTTAAGATGCTACGGCTAGTCTTACTCTCATTCTGTAACTCTGTATCTTACCCTCATCCTCCATCACTCCTCCCTAAAATAAATTTGGGGTTTTGCATAGACCATACAAAAAGTATCGCTCCCTCCATATGTGGGAGACCAACACCCTGACTACATACGATGTTATTACACTACAATTCCTGCTTGTCGGACTGTAAACAAAGCAGCTTAGGGGACTGACCTGCTGTTCCTACCTTTTCACATACTAAGCTGACCATTACTCAGTAGGATAAGAAATTCTTAAAGGAATGGCTTGAGCTGGCTTTCCTTAGCTGTATCAGGTAGCACAGGGATTTAAGCCCGACTGACGCTAACAGCTTGGAGTGGTTCCCACAGATAAAACTCTGTATCTGGCTATGCTGGTACTAAGTGGAAAAGGATATGTTTGTATACTATTAGTACTTTCTACTTCTAGGCTTTTCTTCCTTCTCCCTTCAAGATCAATGGTGGCGACCGTTGTTCAGACCCTCCACATATTCTATCAACAATACAACACATTGCAGCCATTTTAAAAGAAACTGTGGAGGACAGAAAAGCCACTGAAACTTCCTGCCCTTGTTTATCTAATATCAGTTCAGCCTGAATTCCCCTCCAGAAGCAAATCTTGGTGTCTTCCAAATTACCTGACATACAGTGGCGCAAATTCTCCTCACTTATTTCATATTGATTAGTATTTGCCTGAAATACTTCAAGATTACTTTTGCAGAATAGTCTCCTCCGTATTTCTAGAACACCCCTGCATATCAAGCCAATTAAAGGTGTGAAAAATTCTTAGTTACAAAAATCCCCTTTCAGAAACTCTGAACATGTGTATTCTTAAAGCCAGGTCATCTTGTAACTGCCTGTAATGAGCATGGGCTCTGAAGTGATGCTAGAGTTTAAAGAAGGTAACTAATGTGTGAAATTTCTTTCTTCTTTTCTTTTTTTAAACTGATTTTGAAACTCTGAATAATTGAAAAAATTGTGAACAAATTATTTTTGTAATACTGTACCAGAGGTGCATGCCAAGAAAAACGTTTTTTTGTCTTGCCACCTCCTCCTCACTCCCTATTTTAATTACTACAGTTTGGAAGCTGATCCTGCAGAGAACCATACAAAAGCCACACAGGCCAGCACTTTCCAGACGGAGATAAAAGAGAGGGAGGGAGGAACTGATTAAATCCTTTTAAAATTTTTTCAATGAGTTCCCTTCTAAAGTCACAGTTCTAGCTCCTGCATAGCTAGTACAATGACATATGGTCATAAATAACGAATAGCTCTGCCTCCTCCCGTTGTCTTTCCTTTCCCACTCTCCACAGAATCAAACAAAACAGGGTTATGATTCTGGGGTGTTATAAGCAAGCCAGTCAGGATCCAGAGAAAACTGGCAGCTGTGTGTTTTAAATTTACAACATAGCATATAGCTTTATCACAGGCTGGCTTATTGAGCCTTGAGGGTCATTGCTACCAGGGACTGCTTACTGTCTATTTTAGGCACAAAATGGCACCACGTTACTACTTTTTCCAATCTTTTCTTTAATCATTATAATATTCTGGACCTCCTCTCCTCCCAAAAGGAGTGCGGCACTTATTTCTGTGATGCTAAGGAATAATAATATTAGAACTGACTGCAACAGCTCTGCAGCAGTGGCCTCCACATTAATTAATTTATTTTGCTGCCATTTTGCAGGTGATCATCAGAAGAAATCGTGGCCCTTTTCCTACTTTTTTTCCTTCACTGTGGAGAGTAGTAAAGAAGCAAACAAGCTTAGGTTTCCATAATATCAGAAAACAAGGGGCAGAAAGAGGGCAAAATTAGAGGCCACTAGCAGCTGGCCAACAGGGACAATCCCTTCAGGGTGAAGCAAAACCTCCTCAAGGAAGCCACATCTAGCATTGTTTGAGAGTTTACCTGCAGCTCTCACAAGGGCATAAGGTTGTCAGAGGCCTGGCATCAAAAAAAAGGGGGGGGGGGGGGGGGGAACCAGACAAATGTTGACTGAACCGCCTTTTTCTTGATGCATGCCCAAGAAAACAGCTATGGTTTCTGCTTAAAGGCCAGCTTTCAACTCAGCGCAACAGCTTTGCTGCTCATTTTGGGCTGAGCTGCATTACTAAGATGAGCTTTTGAAAGTCTGCAAAATCAGCATGAAATCATAGTTTTATATACAAAAATATCCATAAAATATAACAGCATGAGTTTGAGAATCTGGCTATGTTTCAAAACCTCCACAAACAGGGCCAGGCTTATGTAAAGACTGAAGATTGGTGTCCTTATCACTTCTAGCCTCTGAGAGTGGTTACTCTATCTCCTCACTTTTCTTGGATTTTTAGGTTGTTCACAATCTGGGTTTGATTAACTTTAGACAAGAATTAAATTTCAATAAAATCTCTTTTCATTTCTTCAGCCCGGAGTTTTCCAAGTTGCTTTCTGATGCCCATTTTTAACTCTTCAGTATCAAACATCAAAACCCAGACAAAATGCTAAAAATAAGCTGTCTTTGCAGAGGGCACTTGCACACATGTAGGTTGGAGAAGCAACAACCTTGTTCTTACAATTCAAAATTCAGCGGAAGGTTTGCTTTCCTGCTCGCGATCCTTCCATCATAGGCCTTTCCATACACTGGACAAATCTGACTCAGTTGGCATTTTCTTTTCTCAGTACAAAGAAACAAATAGCAACGTAAATGCTCAATGCCTTTAGATCAGTGAACATTTAGCACTGTAAACACAAGGGAGGCCTCAACAGGCCACGATGGGGAAGCCTACCTTTCGTACTAAGTGATTAATTCTTTATGTAATGCCTGTCAACACACCAAAGAAGGCAGGCTGAACTGTAGCTGGCCAGCACCCTACATGGTCAGGTATTAGAGTTTGCCAGCCTAAAAAAAAGAGATTCTGAGAAAGCAACAGATTGCATCAGCAATTCAACACTGGATGGAGAAACGACCACACATTAGAAATGCTACAGTATGCAATCCTCCACGTCGTGGGAGGGAAAAATCACATTTCAGCTCCCAAAATATTTACTTTGCATTTGGACAGATTACCACCACACTGCTAGACCTCTCCATCTCCATGCACTACCTGTGTCAGAGACCAGCTCACATCAAACAGGCTACCTACCTCAGGGAACTAAAGGCACACTACAGCGTGAGGCCCAAGAGATCAGCTAAAACATACCTTGTTTTTTGGATTGCTTACTGACATCTAGCTGTGTGGGTTTTGGGGGGATTTTTTTGTTTGTTTGTTTTTACACCCAAAGTACAGAGCATGGAATATCACAAGAGGATTTTTCTATGGAAATAATAAAAAAAGGAGCATCCATGATTCAAAATCCCTATGGTGGTTTTTTTGGTAGGGTTTTTTTTTGTTTTTTTTTTTGTTTGTTTGTTTTGTGAACTTTACCCCAGGTGCTTGGAAGCAGCTGTAATCCACTATCAAAAATAAGTGAAGTCTTTTCCTGTCTATCTCCTTGGCTAATGACACTGGGAAGCTTCCTGAAGGAGACTGTAACCGAATCTGAAACTGAATTTTTTTAGCTTGCCGAATTTCCATTCCCTGTATTAAAAATGATGAACTGCTTTATGTGATTTTTTTTCAGCTGAAAACAGATTGGCTGCATTTGCCTGTGAACTCAAGACAGAAGTAATCTGAGCACTGACCACAGTTATAAATGCTAAAACTGTTGCACAGAGCTGTCTCTAGGAATAGTGATGCAACATCCGCAGAATACACCGAGCCACAGATGAACTCTGCTCTCCACATTAAAGCTTGTCAAAACGCAGACTTTAAATTCCCCAGGAAATTCTGACATTTCAAAATGCGTTTGAATTTCAAACAGGAATGAGAAAACACTGTTAAATATACTTTCTAGATTATTTTGTTTGGAACTATTAAGCTGTCCAGATTCAATAATATAACAACTGTGCCAGAAATTCAGCTTTTATGCTGTATTATACCACAAGAAAAAATTCCCCCTTGAAATAAGATACTGAAACATTCTATTTCACTTGTTTCAAAAGAAGTTACTAAATCAACAAGAACCACAAAACACATCCTAACTGTTCTGCTTTAAACCATCATTTCAAAGTGAGCTCTCATGTAGTTTAAGGCTACCCCTCACTCCCCTTTCCTTGCTACCCATAAAAAATATTCTTGTGCTACAGAAGGTATCTATTCTTTTGTAGGGGATGCTCCACACTTCTTAAAAGGCGGCTCATTGCCTTTAACCTGAAATCTATGGGTTTTTTTCTACCAGATATTAAGACCTTCACATGTCATATGAAAGTTCCATTCATAAATTACCTCTGTGGGTGAACACACCCTTGCTAGATATTACACATAATTTATATATGGACACAGACTGATATATAATCAGTATGTCTAAGCCCAGATGTTGAAGGTGCTGAGTAAGTTAAAAGGAGAACTGATAAACTACCAGAATAGTCACCTTAAAGCAAACAATAGTTCCACTTAGGATCATTGAAATTTTCTGTTTCAAAACAGTTCATTCCAAAAGTGCCATGATAGAGGGTTAAGGAAGAGGAGCCCTAGCAGAATCCTGATTCAGCCGCAAAGCTTTCAGTATCTGCCTAGCATCTGGGCTAGAAGACTTTTCTTAGACATGTTGACACTGCTGTGGGTGTTTACTACAGGCCACCTGATCAGGATGAGGAAGTCGATGAGGCCTTCCACAGACAGCTGGAAGTAGCCTCACGATCCCAGGCCCTGGTTCTCATGGGGGACTTCAGCCACCCCGACATCTGCTGGAAAGACAACACAGCTAGGCACAAACAGTCCCAGAGGTTCCTGCAGAGCACTGGTGACAACTTCTTGACACAGGTAGTGGAGGAGCCAACAAGGAGAGGTGTGCTGCTGGACCTCATACTAACAAACAAAGAAGGACTAGTGGAAGATGTGAAGGTTGGGGGCAGCCTTGGCTGCAGTGACCATGAGATGGTGGAGTTCAGGATCCTGCGAGGAGGAGGCAGGGCACTAAGTAGGATCGCAACCCTGGACTTCAGGAGAGCAAACTTTGGCCTCTTCAGGGACCTACTTGGAGGAATCCCATGGGTTAGGGCCCTAGAAGGAAGGGGCGTTCAAGAGAGCTGGTTAATATTCAAACATCACCTCTTCCAGGCTCAAGAGCGGTGCATCTCTATGAGTAGGAAGTCAAGCAAAGGAGGCAGGAGACCTGCATGGATGAGCAAGGAGCTCCTGGCAAAACTCAACCAGAAGAAGGAAGTCTACAGAAAGTGGAAAGGGGGACAGGCCACTTGGGAGGAATATAGGAATGTTGTCAGAGTATGCAGGGATGCAACGAGGAAGGCTAAGGCCCGTTTGGAATTAAATCTGGCTAGAGATGTCAAGGACAGCAAGAAGGGCTTCTTCAAATACATCAGTAGCAAGAGAAAGACTAGGGAAAATGTGGGCCCATGGCTGAATGGGGTGGGTGGCCTGGTGACGAAGGATACAGAGAAGGCATAGTTACTGAATGCCTTCTTTGCTTCAGTCTTTACTGCTCAGGCCAGCCCTCAGGAGCCCCAGATCCTGGAGGCAAGAGAGAAAGTCTGGAGAGAGGAAGACTTTCCCTTGGTGGAGGAGGAGTGGGTTAGAGATCATTTAAGCAAACTTGACACTCACAAATCCATGGGCCCTGATGGGATGCACCCACGAGTGCTGAGGGAGCTGGCGGATGTTATTGCTAGGCCACTCTCCATCATCTTTGAAAGGTCATGGAGAACAGGAGAGATGCCTGAGGACTGGAAGAAAGCCAATGTCACCCCAGACGTCAAAAAGGGCAAGAAGGAGGACCCAGGAAACTACAGGCCAGTCAGCCTCACCTCCATCCCTGGAAAGGTGATGGAGCAGCTCATCCTGGAGGCCATCTCCAAGCATGTGGAGGACAAGAAGGTGATCAGGAGTAGTCAGCATGGCTTCACCAAGGGGAAATCATGCCTAACCAATCTGATAGCCTTCTCTGATGGAATGACTGGCTGGGTAGATGAGGGGAGAGCAGTGGATGTTGTCTACCTTGACTTCAGCAAGGCTTTTGACACTGTCTCCCATAGCATCCTCATAGGGAAGCTCAGCAAGTGTGGGTTAGATGAGCAGACAGGGAGGTGGATTGAGAACTGGCTGAATGGCAGAGCTCAGAGAGTTGTGCTCAGTGGCACAGAGTCTAGTTGGAGGCCTGTAGCTAGCGGTGTCCCCCAGGGGTCAGTACTGGGTCCAGTCTTGTTCAACTTCTTCATCAATGACCTGGATGAAGGCACAGAGTGCACCCTCAGCAAGTTTGCTGACGATACAAAACTGGGAGTGGCCGATACGCCAGAGGGCTGTGCTGCCGTTCAGAGGGACCTGGACAGGCTGGAAAGGTGGGCAGAGAGGAACCTCATGAAGTTCAACAAAGGCAAGTGCAGGGTCCTGCACCTGGGGAGGAATAACCCCCTGCACCAGTACAGGTTGGGGGTTGACCTGCTGGAAAGCAGCTCTGCAGAGAAGGACCTGGGAGTGCTGGTGGACACCAAGTTAAGCATGAGGCAGCAATGTGCCCTTGTGGCCAAGAAGGCCAATGGTATCCTGGGGTGCATCAGAAAGAGTGTTGCCAGCAGGTCGAGGGAGGTGATTCTCCCCCTCTACTCAGCCCTGGTGAGGCCCCATCTGGAGTACTGCGTCCAGTTCTGGGCTCCCCGGTACAAGAGGGATGTGGCACTACTGGAGCAAGTCCAGCAAAGGGCTACAAAGATGATTAGGGGACTGGAGCATCTCTCTTATGAGGAAAGGCTGAGAGAGCTGGGCCTGTTTAGCTTGGAGAAGAGAAGGCTGAGAGGAGATCTTATCAACGTGTACAAGTATCTGAAGGGAGGGTGTCAAGAGGATGGGACCAGACTCTTTTCAGTGGTGCCGAGCGACAGGTCGCGAGGCAACGGGCACAAACTGAAACACAGACACTTCCATCTGAACATGAGGAAAAACTTCTTCACTGTGAGGGTGACAGAGCACTGGAACAGGTTGCCCAGAGAGGTTGTGGAGTCTCCTTCTCTGGAGATATTCAAAACGCGCCTGGATGCAATCCTGTGCAGTGTGCTCTAGGTGACCCTGCTTGAGCAGGGGGGTTGGACTAGATGATCTCCAGAGGTCCCTTCCAACCTCAATCATTCTGTGATTCTGTGATGTGCTATGGTCAGCTGGAAAGTGAGAGGGACCAATTCCTCCAAGAGCAATTCAGAACATTTAGTGAGACTCCTGCTCTGAATCACAATATTGATGCATTGGAAAACCTGTAACAGCTGACTAATCCTTTCTTAAAGAACCTTTTAATCATTTATTAAGTCCTTCATAAAAAATTTACAAATGAAACCTTCAATGTAAATAAGTGTTTCTTAAGAACTAATCACTTTGCGACTATCAATCACTCTGACCATAACAAGTATCATAGAAGTATAAAGGGCTTTTAAGCTTTCACGAGAAGCACAACTAATATTTAGGCCCATCATTAACAGCAGAACAATGCATTACTTTCCAAATAAAAACAGCATAAAGGAATACATGCACTTCTCTAGGACACCAGATTTTCACTCAATGTTGAAGAATTCTAAGAAAGTGCTGAAAAACACTTAAAAATCACCAGGAATTTTCTAGAAAGCATTAGAAAATTCAAAGGAAGGTTCTAGACTGATGAATCCTTGGAAACAGCAGGCAACTCCCAGAAAGAGCTAAGGAATTCCTAGAAAGTAGGATGAAAACTTCTAGAAAGAGCTTGGGAATTCCTGGAAAGCAGGAGGGAAATTCCTAAAAAGCACAGGGGGATTTCCTAGAAAGCACTACAAAAAGCTCTAAACAGAACAAGAAAATTCTTACCAAACATAAGAGAAAATCCTAGACACCAAAGAGAAAACTCCTAGAAAGCATGAAAAATTACCTAGAAAATAGGGGGGAAATCCTAGAAAATGCCTACAGAGAAATGGAAATTCTTAGAAAGCAAAGGGGAAAATACCTAGAAAGCAAGGGGGAGGTTCCAAGAAAGCAGTGGGAAATGCCATAAAAAGCAAGGGAATTCCTAGAGAGCAATGGGGGATTCCAAAAAAGCAAAGGGAGAATTCCCAAACAGCAGGGAGTGAATTTGGGGTGGGGTTTGTCCTAGAAAGCAGGAGAGTGAGTCTTAGAAATTATTCTAGGTAACCAAGGGAGAATTCCCACAAAAGAAAACAGAATCCCTAGAAACCAACAGAAACATTCCTAGAAAGCTGTAGAGAAACTCCTAATAAAGTAAAATTCCCGGAAACACAGCCTGAGTGCCTCACAAGAAGTAGGAAAACTCCTAGAAAGCAGTAGGAATATTCCTTGCAAACAGCTGTAAAATTCTTAGAAAGCAGTGGGAAAATTCCTGGAAAGCAAAGGGAAAACTCCTATAAGACAGTAGTAAAATTTCTTGAAGGTAAAACTTCCTTGTCTTCTGTCTTCCCCTTTACATCTGCCTATGGAAAATCTAATCAATCACAAGTTGTTTCTATTCATATAGAACAGAATGCAGGTATCGTCCTTCAGGATTTACAAAATACGGCAAGGAAAACTTTAAAAATTCCAGTCTCAAGAATGTGGGGTTTATTTACTGCTGGAATGTAAGTGAAGAAAAAATTATCCCAAATTAGAGCAGAGAACAAAAAAGAGGTAATAACATAAGACAAAGATAATAAATTAGGAAATACAGAAGTCCGCAAATAATCGAAACCCCCCAAATTTAAAGCACTGGAAATATTCCTTGAAGAATTTTAAAGGAAAATGGTTTCATAGAGTTACTGTGAGAAATACTGACTACGTAGAATTTTACTGCTTAGGAACCTTTCAGAGGTACATTTCGATCTTCCTTGAAATACTCTGCAGGGTAGTAAGTACAGATACAGAGAATGCCCAAGTTGCCAACTGTGTAGGCTTTTGCAGTTTGTTAGGCAACATGCAGTTATTCGCATTCTACCTCACTGATAATCACAGGAACGGAAACGACACGTTATGTTTGCAAAGATACGGTACAACACTTAAATTTTTTATATTTCTGCTTTTCCTCTCCCATGCTTTTATTATTATAGCTGATGTTTCATATTAGAAGTCTTATAGACAAGATTAATGGCTCATTAATCCTTCCACTAGAAGGCAAACTGTAGTTTCTCCTCTACATCTAAAATACTAGCACAGCGGAACAGCAAGAGACAGTTTTTAAAAAAAAATATGTCCACGTTTAGGTAGATAGGCACTGAGAGAGCTTTTGAAAAGCAGTGAAACCCCAACGGGATGTGTATTTTGACCCAGAACAGTTAAATAAACAGAAAAATGGAAACAGAAAAGTAGACAAGCTCTTAGGTCTTGATTCAGTTATCAAGCAAAATGCTGTTTCTATCCATTCATGGGCTCCATTATCAATAGCTTCGTACCTGACAAAATATCTCCATAAGCCAAAGTTAAGGATGTGCTTGAGGGTTACTGAATGCAGTGGATAGAAATTAATCTCATCTGACTTTGATCATTTAAAAATTGGGGGGTTTTTTTAGGCTGGACAAATCATCTGGATTACCTCAATATTCAAGAAAAAGGGAAGCAGAGGGAGGGAGAGAGGGACCCCCAATCACAGTGTCACCCTAGAGGTATTTGCAAGAGAAGATGATTTCTCCCACCTCCCTCTTTGCCTAGCTACTTAACTTTTCAATAACTACAGTTCTCCAAGATGAACACCAACCAAAAAGATGTAATACATGTTAAGCTCCCCTCATGTTCTTTGCCAAGTCAGTCTAGAATGACAAAAGGGATACTGAAGAAACCATTTGATGCTGAAGGATAATGAAGATCCTCAAGAAACCATTTGGATTCTACAGAAATAACCCACAGTGCATGTTAAGAGAGAATAAAAATTGGCTAAGCATTTTGGATAAAGAGACACTTATTTCTAATGTTAAGTCCTCAAATCTTTCAGTCTGCTGTGTTCACATTTCACCCTGTTCCAGGTTTCCTGGGTTCTGTAACATAGCCCAAATAAGGAAGCTCTTCATTTTGTCAGAGATCTCCATTGGTCAAATATTCAAAACAAAATTAGCAACAAAAGGTGGTGTCTGATTACGTGCTCCTGATAATTGTGCTGGAAGTTTGGTTTTTTTTTTTTAATTTTATGTTTGTGTTTGATAATAGGTGGCTGTGGGGTGCTAGAAAGTTTCTTTATAAGTTGAACTGCACTACTCAGGTTAATTATATTACCTGGAAGGAAGCTGTAAGCGTGTGTGCATGGGGAGGATGGTAGGAAGAAATAAGCACAAAAGCAGAGCCTGGTTCATCTTTTGATTAAAAGACTTTCAAACTGGAAAAGAAAAAAATATTAATACCACACAGCAAGCCCTGAATCCTGGGAGAATGCGTGTTATTACTGATGAAATTGTGTTTACATCAAGACCCTCAGAAGACTTAGAACACATTAACTTTGTCCAGCCTGGTGAGAACCCACAGTCAAATTTGAAGCCCCTGATGCAAACTATGCAGGCTCTAATAGGCCAGTAAAACTGTTTGAGCTCCCTTAACATAGTGGAAAAAGTTTACTCCGACTGCTGCACTTGACAGAAACAGCCTCTAAGGCAGGCAGAAGGAAGAGGAAGAAACTCAGGAGTAATATGAATGAGCTACTTAGAAATAACTACATCTAGCCATGGTTCTCCAGAATGTATGATCTGTTTGCAGCACAAACTCTGTAAATATGCTTGGATGTTACCAACTGTTACGTGATGGTTAAGTATGAAACAGAGCAATGTTTCTGGGCTCCACTGTGACAGGGACAAATGAAATCAAATGCTTAAAGCTCTGTCCAGTGATGAATCCAGGCAAAAGGGAAAGAGCAAGCTCCAGAACGCCACTGCTTCCTCCGATTAACATGCAACTATGAAGAGAGGCATAGAGCAGGTTGAACTATAGTTTCACACCTTGCCCCTAAATGCCAACCAGTTACACTAACCAGAAGCAGGGAAGAAACAACCATCAAAAGTAGAAGGTCAACGTGAAGCCCGAAGAATCCTTTAAAGTCCCTAAAAGGGCCAGCTAAACTTTGCTCCGAACTATTAGGTAAAATGATAGGGTCGCACTTTCTGTTGTCTCCATTCGTCACAGACTCTGCAATATTGGCAACATTAGAGCTATACCACCATACAAATACACCAAAATTTTCAAACAAGTTTAGGAGAGCTAGGTACCCAAAGGCAATTTCTTGCTTCATGGACCAGAGCAAGCATTTCTTAAAAAACTAGCCCCTTGGTTTTTACCGCATTGAATAGACTCTGTTGCCCAACCCTTTTAGGATTTTTTGAACATCTGGCTCTATATATAGTAGTAATTAGGGAAGGGGAGAAATTTTTAGGAGGCCAAAGGAGCAACTTCTATAGACAGCCACCAGTTTTTAATCAGCAAATCATCTGGTCCGCTCTTTTGACTGTCATTATGGAGGCCATATACTGAGCACGCAACCAACATAACAAAACATCCTAATAAATTTTACATTATCTTCTAAGTAAGAGGGGTTAATTACATTCCTAGCTCTCAGAAAGCTGATTTCAGGCTGTAATTATTCTGTCTAGTAAAAAAGGGAAAGTATACAATATAGTAAAGTGTCTTCTCAACTGATGACTGATATGCAGCCAGGAAAATGCTATCTCTTTTGAAGCTAAAGTTGTTTTGCATGCAAGAGAAAGATTGGTTATTTGAATGGACACATTAAAATTCAGAAACCACACAAATCTTAATTTTTTCCATTGTTTGGTTCCACTTAAGGTGCTTCTGTGTGTCTGGACTTCCTGCAGTCAGTTGCTATTAACCACATTTGGTAGTATGCAAAACCTACCACAGATATATGCCCAATTAAAATCACTACTAAGCTTTGATCAGGGGTTTTCTAATGTGTATTGATAGTGAAAATTATATGTTATTATATTATAATTATATATCCAAAAAGTGTCCCACAGATATGACACTCGATGTTAATCAGCTTTAATCAGAAAACAGGAAAATTTGTTCTAATGCATAAACAGTTCCAGTTTACTTCACACTGACTCCTATGTTTGGACTAAAAAAGCTTACTTTATCATCTTGGGGACTGACAGGGCATTGCACAAGATTTACTCCAGCATAAAGATAATGCTAGCAAATGTACTGAAATTGTTTTCATGCATCAGTCCAAGTTTTCATGCTTCTCTAATAGCTTGGGCAAATGAACTATTAGACAGTGATAACTAATGAAGAAAAACCCCACAACTTTCTAATGCATACAGTTAAACAGAGATGTGACCTGCAGCTAAAATATTTTCACCTCTTTATTTCAACACTGACAAGAAGAAAAAGAAAAGTGCTAAAGAATTGAGGAAGCTGTTAAATATCACACTTGTGAATTCATTTGGACATACTTCCATTTATTCCAGATGAAAGAGTCCATGTTGTAGCCTTGAGCTATCTTTAACTTAGAAGAGTTATAAGCCTCTAAGCTTATGATGGAAAAGAGTTAACCGAAGACTCAGATTGGTCCATTTTTACCAGTTAGTTGCCATTAGCATCCGATTTTAATATGGGACAGTTGTTAGGCTCACCCAGCTAAGAACAAGAACACAATCATTTGAAGCCCTTCAGTACCAACATTTCAGAGTTGTTTTAGATCCAATTATAGTTTTCCTGTGGCTCAAACTGACTGATGACTGTTTGAGACATGAAAAACCCCTGAGTGTCTGTACCACAGAGTATAGCTGACATTTCTTCGGTGATTTTAGATGCTGAAATGACATTAATTTGAATGTAAAATTGGAAAAGTTGAGTAACAAAGATATGATACAAAAGTGAAAGAATAGCAAAAAGCTTCACTGTTTCATCAGATATCAGAATGCTAAACCACAGATCCTCAACCATTTACCACTGCTAGTCACTGCTTGTAGGTATTCTCATTGTACGAACGAGAAGCAAAGCCTGCTGTGATCCTGCATTTCTTGCCATGCAAATTTGTATGGCTTAGAAAGAAAAAAAGCTCTGTCCAGAGATAATACCTTGAAACTTGAAAAGTGAAGTAACTTACACAGCTCAGTGGCTGCCTTTAGATCAAGAAGAGAACCATGTTCAAAATTATGTGCCCAATATAAGGTATTCACTCCTGATCCAAATGTTTTGCTTTACACTAAAATTAGGTTTGTGAATGTGTAGTTTGGGTTATAGGTACAGACTGAATAAAGTATTTGGAAATTTAAGCCACTATTAAATATTAAAATAGATGTCCAGTCAGTCTGCCTCTTCATTTGCATTGCAAATACACTGCCTACTCCTACAAAGTATAGGCCTCACAGATTAAGAATTTAAGAGCTACATGGGGGATGGTTGTGTTCTGAGGGGAAAGGAAAAAAAAAAACAAACAGAAAACCAAAAATCTGTTCTGTGTATAAAAGATTCCAGCACTTTTGTTCTGGGGATCCCTATATACTAGTTACTGAAGAATGCCAGGAAATTCTGGTAGTTCCTGGAAGCTCTTTGCCTACTAGAGTCCAGAGGATACATCCTAAAACTGCTTAGAGATCTACGGTCTTTAGGGAGGGCTACACGACAAAAGTTTTGGAAGTTATCTTAAGTGAAGGAGGGATTCTTAAACCTTCCAGCATACTGTCAGCATAACTGAAAACAGTGGAGTTCTGCCAGCTGGGGTCAGCAGAGCATTTGGCCCTGAATTTAATCATCATCAATATTTTAGGACAACCTACCCACTAGACCATTATCATCTCAGAATCACAGCAACATTTCAATGTAATACCTCTCTACAGTGGATTACAACTGGATTTCATATATATCTAAAATATATACTAAAAAAATACTGACTATGGCTCTGGCTTCAGCCCATCAAATCAAACATCTGAATTCCTCTTTTACCTTTTTTAAAGCACTATAAGTTACAGTACCCTTTACAGAAAGTACTCAAAAGAATGGTGGTTGCATGTAAACCACAGCAATTTCCATGTTTTCCATATTAAAACTCCCTAGATTCACTAGGGAATGTAGATCTGGTGCCATTTTCTTTTGACAGGAGAAATCATCATATTCAGAAGGTATGAACATACATTCCTTTAGTCAGATCCCTATTAGTTCAGCTTAGCCTCATGGACTGAAAGATTCATCTGAGTGATGAGTGTATGAACAGTCAATTTATAATATGCATTAGCTCTCTCCTTGCATCTGTTTATTCTTTATGTTACTTTCCATTTATTAAATTGCTGCAAGGGTATTTCTGCTCTTAAAAAAGCCTTACCAGGGCCCACAGCCTTGTAGGAGACCCTACTATAAATAGCAACAAAATAAACAAATCACAATGCATGCAGAATGGAGGACAATATACAAGAAAACAGGCATTTCCTGTCAGCTGCTAAATGATTAAAAACAAGCATGGGGATAACATTACTTTAAAAATCATGACACAAGAGAAATCCCTGACAGAGTATTTTAACTTAAAAGAAAATTACTGAAATAAAACCAAAAAAGTTTCAGAAAGTTAGGAAGTCTGATGCTAGCTGGTCATTGACAGTTGTAACCAAATCCACTTGCACATGAGAAGACAAAATGTAAGTCGGCCTTTTTCCTTTTGAGCGTTCATTGATGTTTAATAATGTTTCATGCAGTACACATGTACTTTGCGCACATGGTGTGACAAAAACAAGTTTGCTGAGTGCTGCCATACTAGTATTTCTTAAAAACCAACTTCTGGCAAGTTCCAGATCCATGCATTTAAAGGAATCTCACTGCCCAATGTTGCTGTGATCAAAAAGCCATGTTACAAAAGCATTTCTGAGATGCCAACCATCTCAACCTGACTGGTTTTCATCAAGCACTTCCAATGGGTTTATCATTTATAGATAGATGACAGAGACTTGTCACAGCAACCACCTTCCAAATGACCAGCTCAATTTATAATCAGCTTTGACTGCTCTTAGTCAAGGCCACTATTTCAATGAGCTCCGTGTTTTGAAGAACTGGGCTAGTCCTTCAGCATTTACATAGGGATGCACCATAAATTCCAAGAGCCCTGTCTATATCTGAGAGGAGCCACAAAGCAGATGAGTATGAATGACTGCTAAAAAAAAAAAGGTAAATGAACTGTAGGGAAATCATAACTTTTTTTGACAAGACACAAATAACAGCAGGTATACTTTGCCCTGTGGCTCCTGCTGCTGCTAAGCAGTCTGCCTCTGGCTTTCCACAGCTACAAATATTACTAAGTCTTCAAATTGCTTATAAGCATGCACTAGAAAATCCTCTTAACTGGGCCCAATGGGTGTTAAAACCAGTTGTAAATTCCCCTTTAACATACACAGCTATAATGATTTTTACATCCTTTCCCTAAGAAATGAAGGAAATCGTCCTCTGCTGAGAAGATGCTCAGTTTGCCCTTTCTTTGCAACTCCAGTTGCTTCCAGCTCCCACTGTTCCTACTGGAGGCATTTTGTCTATTTAGGCATTCCAGTTTCTAGGCCAGATACTTGGTAACTGTGAAATGATGCTTGTTCCTATAACAGAAGCTTTCTAGAGCTCCAGGTAAATTCCCACTCACACTTCTCAACACATTTTATGCTTTGTCCTATTTCCTTAGGAAACTCCATCAGATACCTGGATAAGATCTTCCTTTTAAGAATTTTTAATCCAGTACCTTTGCTACTATTAATTATATGTACTTCTCAGCATTCTCAAACCTTTTTTGATTAGTGTTTACTCTGTTATTAACCTTGTTTTCAGATGCTGTTTATAAGATTCAAGTTTGTGTCCATGTCTCATTAGCTTTCCTTCTGTCCTTGTAACTTAAAACAGTGAATTAGAAGAACTTAAATTACACAAGTAGAAAAGGGAGCTTACCCTCTCTTTGAGAAATGTTCACTTTTTTCAGCAGGGTGTTTTGATTTTTTTTTTCTTATCTAGAAGTGTTTGATCTTAAGTGCCGTAAAAGCTGAAGTGGTCCCAGCGCAGTCTTACTCTTACAGTAAGAGGCTAAGCTGTCCTGTAGGTCAGGACATCAGCATCCTTCTCTAAGCAAGTATGATCTGACATGTTGCCTTATTCTAATTCTTAAGACTGAAAGCACTTTTCATGGTTATACTGTTTTTTAAAACGGAAAGCCAAACACACAAACAAGCTCCTTACATTTGTTCAAGATAATTCCAGACCATCTTTCAGTGAGAGTTCCTCCTATTGTAGGCTTCTTATGGGACTGTTTCTCTCTACCACGTGTTAAACAACTTTAATGAGCATAATTTATTGGTCAAACTGTTGGGATTAAAATAGCCTCATCAAAGAGCAGTAAAAGACTTTAAGGACACCCTGGAGCAATATACTATCCAGGAGAATCAACCCACAGAGTTCCAAGATGTTTACAAACCAAAACAGTTTTCTCAGCTCTGCTCACCAATTAACTTTTTTTCTTTTGGAGAAGGTGATCAGGGGTTTTAAAGGGGAATGATGATATGTTTTTATAAGCAGCTGCTGACACTGTAGCATGTAGCATCTAGGAAAGTCTTGCTGTTATTCACCATTAAAAGTAACGATAAAACTAGATCCTTTGTAGGTCTCCAAGTAGAAGTTTAAAGGTCCCACAAGACTTTCTAAGAGGAGTGAATGACCCTGGTGTCTAGACTCACATCAGACCTCTCTATGAAATTCAGGTTGCAAGGTATGGAGCCGTGTATGAACTACTGCTGAGCACATAATGGCCAAGTTAATTGCCTGTATAATCACTCCACTATCTACTTATATAAACTGAGATAGTGTGAATGGGAAAAGAAGTACTAAAAATGCCTTAAGCTAGACTAAACTTCAATTACATGACACCCGCAAACGATACTTTAAGAAACAGCTCAGTAAAAAACAGTTTAAAAGAAGTGCCCTGCCTATTGCCATTAATGTATGAAAAATCAATTCCCAAGCTGTTCATCCAGAAAACTGAATAGCTGTAACTTGTAACCTTACATAAGAAAAAATCTTTGGGACATGCACCTGTATTCCAAAATCCCAGGTCAAGCTTCTGCTTCTCCCATTGCCTTCACTAAGTGATAATTTCATAGAATACCAGCCCACAGAACTGCTCCCCATTAATGGTGATGCACTGATACAGTCTGGAAATGCCAGTTTCTACAATGGCCTGGAAAAAGGCCAGATAGCAAAAGAATTTCGCTTTTTTAAAGAAGCAATACCAACCTCAAAGTATGTCTTGCTAATACACTGGAAAACTGGAATACCAGCTGAACCTACACTTCTGTTTTATTCATGTTTTTACATCAGATATAGGGGAGAGATATAAGAAATATCAGCGAAGCTTATTACAGCTTTCCCCCCAACACCCTTTTTAACAGTTACATTGAGGTTAAAACAAATAGTAGCTGTAGCACTAACTGACTCAACCAATGCACTTCCTATTAAAATTTAATCATTAAGAATTCATGGGCAGGACCAGAAATAAACTGTGTGGGCATGAAGGTATGTGTAAATGGTAAAAAGCTAAGCCTTATTGGAAAAGGCCTTTTATGTGGGTAGTGGTGGGTTTTTTGTTTGCCTGTTTGCCCCCCCCCCTTTTTTTTTTTAAGAAACTACAGTGATTTTCAAAATCCTTTTTTTCTTGGATGAAATTATATAAACCTTAACTGAATAGAAGGATGCATTGTGAGTTTAGAAAAATGGTTTTTTGTTGTGTTGATTTACAAGAAAGCTATTGTTAGCCTACTTGGCTTTGTCATTCCTGTTGTGGCTTTTAATCCAACATGGTTTTATTGTACAGCGTTATGCCATTTCACATCATGTACCTAATGACAATGTCATGCAGGATAATGTTATGCCATCTGAAAGACACTGAAATCACACTGTATTCGTAATACATTCTTCCTGACAGACTGTAGAGTTCATCCATGATTTTATACAAGAAGGCTCTCCCTGTGGCTTTGGCCTGCATGCCTTTTTGAGCAGCTAGTAGATTCAGCCAACAAACTTGTAGGGCATTGCTTTAGGGTTCTCTTGTAGTACTTGCCTGCAAGAAAAACAACTAGTAAAGAATGGTCTTAGCTGGCAAGGACAGAGGCAATTACCATTACTTATACTGGTACTGTGAAGGGAGATAGTAACCAAAGGAAAGCCTGTTCACAGCTAAACTAGTCTAAGTACATCAAGGAGGCCTCAAGTGTGGGCCACACACAATATGCACCTATGGGCTGATCACATAATCCAAACCAGTCATAGATACTGTTCTACAAACCAGATTGAGTATGACTCATGCCACCTCCCTCTGATGTAGGTATCAGCAGAAGCTCTACTTCTGTTTTTTCAGGCGAGGAAAAAACAAGGCCAAATTAATAGATATGCCAAGTTGCCTGTCATATTTCAGAAGCAAAACCAAGTTAAAGCTCATGATTCTCTGAACCACATCTGGTCTATATAGTCACACTGTTCATTGGAGAGAAGATACAGAACTTCAACCTTCCTTGCATGGGAATAATCTGCATTGGAAGAGACAGCTTATCTAGCTTGGTTAGTACTGGGTTTACAAATCTCTCCATTAAGCAAATGACTTCACTTTCTCCTGTAGGGAGACTGAAGACCTTCAGATTGCCTGCAAATGTAAAAGAAAAACGTTCTAGCAACCCCCCCAAAAAAACAAAAACAAACAAAAAATCCCCCATAGCCTCTGCCCAATGGATATGATGAAAAATTCTGCCACTGAACTGTTCATATATTAACCCAAATCAAGTCTTTCTAGTTTTATTCTGATGAAGCTTCTTGAAATATTTATCCTTGGCCTCCACATCTCACTGCTGTCTTTCAGAATGATTATTAAAAAGTGAGGTAGCTTACAGATATTTTCTCTCTGCCTTATAGCAAATGTTATGCCTTTGAAGGAAAAAAACAAGGTAGTTTTAAAGTGTTTGTAAACTGTGAGGTAATTAAAAATGTTGTCAAAATATTCTGAAGTGCCTTTAAAAACAAGTTTGTATTCACAGAGTTTTCACAGACTAAGCAGAAACTTAGAAGGAAAAGCATTCTTTTGCAATTCATTTTTCACAGTTTCCCAGTTATGACCTCTTTATTTCCATTCTCTTTCCTAGAGGGAAAGAATAGAGAGGGGAATTTTTCATTCTTCAATGTCTTTTCCATCATTAAAGACCACAATAAGCATGTTAAATTTCAGAGCACACTTACTTCCCTTTGACTACAACTGAACCCTTACAGCCACTCAGAACTCCACAGGATTTTAGTCAGTACAAACAAGAGATGAGGAAGTATCATTTAAGTATCCTCCCAATGCATCTTTCTACTCTGAATATAATTTGTGTATTTCTGTTTTAGTTTATGGTCAAAAATGGTCCTTTAATGTCTACAAAGGAGAACTAGATCAAGACAACCACATTTTATTCAAACCAGATAGACCTGAATGCAGGCTTGGAAACAACTGTTTAATTCTCTTGACTTGATGAGATCTCCATCTCTACTGATCAAAATAATTAAAAGAATACTTGTAAAGTACTTAAAATATTTTACTAGAAACATTCTAAAACAAAATCACCCCCCCCCCCAGTTTCTGCCTGTTTTATTATAAAGGATGTTTAAACAACCAGAGATTATACATACTAAGTTTTTAACATATTAAACAGATACTACCTCAGTATTGCACAGCTCTTGATTTTAAAATGGTTTTACAGCAGCTGAAGCTGACAGTGACATGAAACAAGAAAAAAAAAAAAAAAAGAACATTCAGTCACTAAATTAACCAAATCCCCTGTATCTCCTCTTTTCCATGCAGGGATATCCACTTGGCCCTTCCAGTAATACACTGTGAAACTCTATGGACCTTGACTGTACCTGTGAACTTCTCATCTGCCAAACCGTGTAATTCACCATGTCTTTTATGCACTGCATTGCAAAAGACATAGGGTCTCTCCCATGGCTATTATTTCTGCCATACTAAAGGACACTGGTGTTTTAATTACATTGTAAACCACTGTCTTAATCTAATGATCTAACCTTACAGTTCAGACAGTTCTGTCAGATTTGGCATCCCAGTGAGTGGTGTTGAGCTCCCATGAACTCCACTTTACTTTAGCTGCCTGAGTAGAGTCCCATGTTTTTCCCAGGAGTGCAAAACTTTTGATCGCAATTCTTTGATAGATAACATGTAGTTCTAGAGGCTGATATGTATGCTACTAGTCTCAGCATCCACTGGTTCATCATGCCAACATCACTATGAAAACCTCCCTGCATCACCTTGTATCACAGTCAGTAGCTGTTAGCAGAGGATTGACCGTAGCCCTAATTCTTCAGCTTCTTCTCAAAATGATTACCGTTCTATTTCTCTCCAGTATTCTCGGCAGCAGCCACTGAATCAAGGTTCACAACACATTCCAGCTCATCCTGCACTACCCCAATGTTTACAGAAAGGTACAAACTGGCACGCCCTGCTGCCTTACAAAGCCTGTTCATTTGCTATATAATTCGCTTGTTCTGGGGAAGCTTTGGTGTACCTGATTGAGCAAACATAACCGGACTCTGGATGTGCTTTTACTCTTTTCACTACTGTTCTCAAGCATTATTTTTACTACAAAGGGAGTGTACCAGAAAATATGTTCTGTATTTTTATAATCCAAAACATTCAGAAACCATTAGTCCATTATTACAAACAGGTAATAACAGTAGTAACACAAGTTTGGAAGTGTGGAGCTTAAAGACTCCTGACCTTCAGGCACACACCTGAGATCAAGGCTCAGATTTTATGAGGTGTACTCTCACCAACATGCCATTACATGGCTTACATGTCATTTCTTACTTTGGTAGCAAAACTCAGCAGAAAGAAATACAATCAGTATTATAACTTAAATGTTCAGTGCATGCATGTGTATTTTTATAGCTGTTTGCTGTCCCAAATTTTGAAGCTGTATTAGAGCTCAAGCTACACATATTTTCCCTGGTTACAACCTATTCAATATTCTTCCCTCCCCCTTTTCCACCCCCCCTTATGTTTAATCCCATTCTCTCAGTACAGTAGAGCAGAAGTTTGAATCATAAGAGAAATCTCATTGGAAAGGGCAATTGCAAAGCTGCACTGTCTCCATTCCTTCCTCTTTCTCCAGCTACAAAATGGATCAACATCTCCATGCTGCTAGCTTTCCTTCGACTTGACTCTTCTGCTGGGTAAACTCTGCCTGCTCTGAAAAGGTCTCACAGCATAACCACAGCCCCGCATCCTTCTCTGTTTCTGAAAGCCTCTCCCTAGTGTTTCCAAGGTCAGGCCTAGGAATCTCAATATCATCTCACTGGCTAAGTTCTCCCAGTGGCAAGTAGGAAAGTCCTGCAGCTGAGAAGAGTTAGGAAAGAGCAGAGCTGAAAAATCTCATGTGAACAGTGACACAGCTCAACATACAGGTTCTTGGTTCTCTACCATCCCTGTGCAGCTCTTCACTCTAGTGCCATGGGGGTATAACACACAGCCGAATCTAAATGCATTTGGGGCACCTCATGTCACTAGTGGTAGGTATAAACCACCTTTAAAGGTGGGAAGCAACAGAAGCCAGCCCTTTCTTCCCCACATTTTTTTGCTTTTCATTGCTGGAGCCTGAACAGAGTCTACAGCAGACCTGCAGCTGAGATAAGCTGTCATTATATTCTGACATTTCACACAAGCTAAAGAGCTGCCCCTCAGATATCTACTAGGTAACTGCGTGATTTATCAGTTTAGAATTCAAATACTGGATATACTACAGTACATCTAATAAACTCCAGAGACTGGCAACAGAGTTAGGATTTCTTTTATGTACTGATCTGATCATAGAAAACACAGGGTTTACTATTTGACTCTATAAAGATTTCCTAATTAAATGAAACTGAAGTTTTGTTTTGCTTTCAAAACTGCTATTCACTGATAATGATACTGTCTGTAATACCATTATGATCATTCTTTGGAATTACAGCTGATGGAGTTCTGCACCATCATGATGTTATTCCAAGGGATAGTTCAGGAGTGACTGCAGTGCTGCAAACTAGTTTGCGTATCACCATGGAGCCACAGATCCAAGACATGAAGCTGGAAACCAGTTGCAGTATAAGCATATTAAGAAAGCTCCATTATAACTGATTAAATAGAAACAGTTGGATTCATTAAGTCTTAGTACCACTTAAGAATCAATTTACCCACCTGCATGCTTAACCAGCTCTGGAATCTACACAAGGATGGGAAATTATCTTTTCCAATGCCCCTGGGTTCCAAACTACAAGCTGGCATTGCTACCTGCTACCCGTTCTGACAGCATCACCTTGCTGTGATGGCCAGCCCAGCGCCTACGCTGCCTAATAGGTTTCATCTTCAGAAAAACAGCTACAACAACATTTGGTCTCCCATCTTCACTCAGCAATGTTTTCATAAATCTGCGTATATTCAGTTTCTTTCCTAATGCACTTTCTAACTTTCAAAGGCATTTTTCCCCTACTTACTGCACAAAGTCAATGAGAAGACCTACATGTACTGCCAATGTCTACCTCAGTTTACTCTGAACAGCAACAGTACAGGAATTTTTAGATGTGCACTTCTATAGTAGGCCTCTTTCTTTTGATATCCATAGAATAAATGACAGATCAATTTTGAGAGCGCCTACATACTGAACTGAACATCAAGGGAAGCAGAAACAGCTCTCAATGCACTGAGGTGACAAAAAGTCATCACATCTAAAACAACCATTTCAAAACTGAAGTCAGAGCTGGAAACAACTTTATTATGGCAAGGAACAACCACGCTGTGTTTCAAAGAGACAAGTGATAGAAGAAGACACTGTTGTCTATTCCCATAGAGTTTCTCATCTAAGTCATGTCCAAACCCAACAGTTGTAGAGGTCAGAACTAGGTTTAGGACCTCCCTGTGAACTGCAACACTTTCCTTTTACCCCATTGGCATCAGCTCCAGAATTCAACTTGCTCCTCTTGCTCTAGAGGGTTAGAATACCCATCTAGATAACTTAAGTAAATAAAAGGTAGCATAAAGGGATGGAAAACAGGTCAACACAGGGGTACAAATGACCGTTAAGTTAGAAGGGTATAAGCTAACTGAAGAATGACGGGAAGAAAAGACACATGAGGTAAAGTGATGGAAAGACCAGCTGAGGAAGAAGAGAAAAGAAGGGCAAATTTGGAGCCAAGGTGAGATAAATGGTGGAGGCAGGGGAGGAGGCAGAAGACAGGGTATGCAGTTGGAGCAAACAGCATACCAGCACAGAGCTGGGAAGGAACAGTACTGAAGAAGTGTTTGTTTCTGACTCTAGAAGATCCTGGCATTGACTTCATATATAGTTGCCCTCAGACACTGCAGAAAGGGGATAATGGTGTTCTGCTGTTAGGCATTTCCAAAATGCTTTTCTTCAGTGGTGAGGAGAAGCAGTTGGGGGAGGATAGGAAAACAGAGATAGAAACAATCCCTATTATATGTATAAAATATGTGGTATTATAACACAATGTAGTAATTGTTTCAACACAACCGCATAAATATGTAGCACTATTCACTCTTTAAAATAAGCAATAAAAAAATATAACTGCAAGAAAAGCATAACAAGCCTCTTTTTTTTTTTTTTTTTTGCATATATACACTTTTAAAATGTAACCTAAGCTGCAAAAGTCACATTCAATTGTTAATTTACAGAAACTAAGCAGAGGCTCTGGAACAAACATTAATTTGGGTTTAATATAAATGAAATACCACATAATCACATACCACTGATTAAGCAGATTAAAAGCAGTGTCTGGGACAAAGCCTAATTTTTTCTGACAAATTTTTGACTGGAGACCGCCTTCTGTGAACTGGGATTATACCTGTTCCAAGATCTGCTTGATCTATACAGGTCTCCAGTGTCAGTAGGCTTTGGAGACATTGGTAAGGCACAAGGACAACCTCTAGTGACTAATACCAACAACGCAAAACTGCAGCTGCCTTCTTTAAAGATGGCTTAATCCCAAGGGACTCACTGGCTGACCCTGGCATGGAAGGCTGCGAGTTCAAATTCCACTGGAATTGGGGGATTGAGAAACCCATTTCCCTTTCTCTCTCTTTCACATACTGTCCTATGCAAAGCTATTTGTTGCTCTTCTAAATGGAAAAACACATGAATCAAAGCGTTTTGCACAGGTCCTGGCAAATTAATAAGAGTAATTAACCTAAATGTCATACAAAACTAAACAGGAAAGAATAAAAAGATATGATCACACTTTATACATCTAATGTTGCAAAAGGTGAAAGGTGATGAATCAGCTGTAACAGAGGCTTGTTTTACCCATTTGACCGTTTCTTGTTATTTAATGTAAATTAATATTATGCCAGGATCAAACAAGTTTAAGCATCTCCAAATCCTCTGAAACAGTGATGGGAAGCTGAGCTTTCTATTCTTCTATTCAATTTTCTATTCTTATACCAGGAATGGGGTGTGGAGCTGTTCTGGCTAAAATCTAGCTTATAGAAGTTTATTACAAACTTTGTTTCTGGGGAAAGAGGCTAAATTATGGTGAGGCAGAGAAGGCTGAAGCAGACAGTGCCTTTATTGCATTAGTGATGGAGGCTGACATCTTTCCTGTGTCACATAACAGACACTGAAATGGGCTCACACACAACTGCCGACCTCAGATCATTGCTAAATTCAGTGAGCAAAGTTGAGATAAGTGGGGAAGGGAGAACACCAAGTTTCAGATGGGAAGGTGGTGCAGCTCATATCATGAGTATTTTATCAGCAGCATG
The DNA here is from genome assembly GCF_036417845.1 of Apteryx mantelli. Lineage (NCBI taxonomy): Eukaryota > Metazoa > Chordata > Aves > Apterygiformes > Apterygidae > Apteryx > Apteryx mantelli. Next base: position 11,813,726 of record NC_089984.1, on the reverse strand, counting down.
TTTACAGCAGACTGTAAGCTGTAAACCACAGAACTGCACTCAGACACTATTAACCCAGAAGATGAAGCAAGACCTATTATCCTTATCCCTTGTAAAATGTATTCAGATTATTAAAACCCCTTTGTATTCTTCGGCAATTTAATCTATGAGAAACAGTCCCTTTTATGCCTGTAGTATGAGAATGTCTATCTTTCCTGTTCTCATTACTACAGTTCTGAAAACCAAGCATGATATAATTTCAGTTTAATTACCAGAAAAATTGCACATAAGGAAGAATAACAGAGCTTACCAGTAAGGACAGAGTCACAATAGAGGAGAATTCACAAATTAGATATCCTCTCTTCTTGGCCTCAGTCCTCCTTCTAGGGAGGATGTGGTAAAAAAACACAACAGTGGCCACTACCTTCATAGAGGAAGTTGCACACCATGGCTGAGGAGCACTACAAACACTACTAAAATATCTTCCACCTTCAGGTAGTGCCTAAATCACTTCTAACACACAAGACATTCAGTAACTACCATACAGTTATTTCTTTAAAATAATAATTCTACCCAAATATAAAGATCCTTAAATAAGTGAAATTTCTGTGGACCAAGACATGTATTTCAGTATGTATAGATATTAGCACCCAGTTATTGTCTCCAAGGAAGGAATTATTTACTGAAGAAAATATAGAAGGCAATAACAATACAGTGATGCTCAATACCAAGTACCATGAGAATCTGTGGAGACACCTTTCTTGTACGCCTTTTGCATTCTGTACACCCCAGTTGTATCCCCCTTCAGGTCCTAAAGGCATCACCTTATTACATCTCTGCATGGAAGTCATTCCCTACCTCTGATCATCTTTGTTGCCCTTCTCGGTGTTTTTTCTTCTCACATGCAATTTCAAGGAGTGATCAGAACTTCATACTGATTCAAGGTGCAGGCAGAGCCTGGATTTATGCACTGGATGGTGTTTTCTATTTTATTTTCTTTTTTCCCTAATAATTTCCAAAGGTCTATTTGCCTTTTCAAGGTAGCTGAGCACAATGCAATATTTTCAGGAAACTACTCTCAGTGACTTTAAGATCTCTCTTCTGAGTGGTAATAGCTAATTTAGGGCTCATCATGGTACACATACTAGAGTTATTTTTCCTAGGATTATTATTTTGCATTTATCAGCACTGAATTTCATCTGTCATTTCATCACCTAGTTGGTCAGTACTGAGAAGGAGTTCTACAACTCTTCTCAGGCAGCTTTAGATTAGACTATCCTGACCATTTTAACAATTGTAATTTTTTTTTTGCTTCACTCTTCAGTCTCATCTTTAGCTTAGTCATAAATGCATTGAACAACATAATTCCCAGAACATGTTTTCATGGGACCCTTCTAGTAGCTTAGCCACTTTGTTAAAATGACCATTTATCACTGAAATCACTGTTTTCTAACTGAAAACAAATGTTTCAGCTGACTTCACATGATCTGTGTTCACAAGTTCACCCTGCCTGAGCTTTACTGCCTTATTATCTTGAAGCTACTTAACAACTGACTGTGCCATAATTTGTTATGGGATCTTCCAGGGAATCACAGTTCCACTGACCAGCTTATAATTCACTCAAGTCCCTTCATACAAAGAGATATTGTGCTTTCTCTAGGACTCCTCTGACACCCTGTGAATTCTCAAACAATCACAAAGATTTTAGAGATTACTTGGCCAATTCTTAGGTGCTTTAGGGTGAATTTCTTGGTCCTGTCCCTGATAACTTAAACCTAATGATTTTTTTAATCTACCATTTAATATATTGACTTGCACATCTATCTTCTCATTAACAGCATTTTTGTTAAATATAACCCCTATCTGCTGTGATGACTTTACAAAAACAGCACTGACCACTCCAGTCTTTTCATCACCAGGGCTTTTTATAACAGATACTGGGTTTATGTGCCTTTGCTTTCCTTCTTGTTTAAGTATACTAATGGAACCTCTGTTGTTTTTTGGGTTTTTTTATTCTCTTTAGTCTTGGTCTTTCTGATTTTTCCCTTCAAGCTTTTGCTGCTCTTTTGTATACATAGTTATGTGTTCGTTTTCACTGTCTGCATGACTTTAATTTGATTTTCATGGTTTGGGCACATCTCTGTGGCTACACACACCACTACCTCCTGTATTTCCCCCCAACACACATCCCAGGCAAACTGAACAGAAATCAGCACTAATATTAGTTCAATGCATGCATATCACACCAAATAGCAGAATAGCTTGATTTCCAGTTTGGAGCTGACTTACACTTGGCTAGTTCAGAGCACAATCAGAAAACTGACAGGCCATGAGCATCTGATCATGGCAACATGTTCTTCCTCTGAAAAGCATCTGGTACAGTCATGATGGTTCCTTACAGTAGTCTTTTCTTTGCACTGGATAATTTTCCATTGCATTTTTTAAAATCAAGCTCAGTTAATTCTTGTGCTAATTCCTTTTCATCTTTTTTGCAGTAAAAACAGTACACTTTAAAAATTAGAAAAATATAATATCAGCAGGAAGGATGGAAGAGGTATCGCTTTGGGTTTAAAATAGAGGTATGCCTATGAGGCTGGGACAGGGAAAGAAGCAGGGGACCCTCCTCTGCACTCTTTTTCTGATACTTCATTACTTTTTCACTTTATGTCATGCTCATCCTTCCAAAGTGTTGACTGCAAATCTTATTGCGAGGACCTGAGAGCTTTCATTTTAAATAGAACAAAGTGGTAAACCTGCTTTTGAAATTGCATGGAGACACTAAGAAAGCATCTCAATTGCTATGAGGCTGATGGGAGATGCATGACGTGCTTTGGTATTTAAAATGATCCCTGTAATGGAAAAGTTTTATAGGGATACCGTATGCAAGTTCATTAGTTATGTATAAAAATCATACTTTACTATTTGCAGTAGTAAAACCCTTTTTTTTTTTCCCCCAAGGAAAACAGATTGCAAACTCAGTCTCAATTAATCCCATTCTGTCAGACATTTGCCCATTTTTGGTGTTTCATTCCAGGTCATGCTGATGCAAAATTCAGACATGCCAACTGTCCTGCATGAGAGCTGACAGAAAGATTAGCACTCCAGCACCGATAGAACTACTACTTTGTCAGGACAGGGAACCAGTGTATTGAAAACGAAGCCTCAGCTGATGTGCCTATGGGAAGAAAGCTACTGACAGTATATGGGGTTTGATCCTATTAAGGTGTCGAGGACTGCACTGACCAGGTCACATGGGCTCTTCTTAAAAAGGAAGAAAAAAACTCTTGTAAGCAGTGTAACTTTCAAGTCTGTACTGCCTCACTGTAATTTATCCTCCTTCTGCGTTAAATAATGGACCTACACATTCCTCTCTTCTAGTATACTAATAAAGCCTCTCTTACTGCTTGTCCAGTTGATATTAATTTTGATCCTTTCCTTTTCCAAATTCCTTCCCCAGGATTTAGTCTATTCCCTTACAGAAGCCTTAGTTATACAGTGTTGTTTCACTTACTGTTTTTGAAGTGTCTAGTTAAGTCTCTATATTCATATGGCAACACAGCGTTCATGCATTCTTTGATCTGGACATAGTTCCACCTTTTATATGTCATAGGATGTTCTCCAAGAATTCCTGTAGTATGTCCGTGCCCTGTTTGAACTAGAAAAATCCATACTTTGTAGCTCTACCATAAAGGGTAAGATCTACTTGGAGCTTTCAATCTTTCATAAGAACACAGTTTTTTTCAGAACTGTTCTGTTCTATAAGCCAGATGAGGGAGAAATCACAGGTCAATAGGTCATACTTTATCTCTCTCAGCTACTTTTCCTCATGCTGTCCTTTCAATAAAGGCTCACAAATTCAAACTGCCGAGGAACTGCGACCTTTGTTTATTCTACTTTGAGCCTCACAAAAAAGAACTGAAAACTGAGAGGATGTATTTGCAATGGGCCAGTTATTTCTGACCGTTTGTGAAACAGCGTGCAGATGCTACAGTGCCTAACACGAAGTCAAGCCTCTTGCTTTGAGGAACTCACCATCTGGAGAAGCTGTTATAGCAAAACACCACCAATTTCTCCTATAGAATTCAAAGGGGAAAATAAACTTTCTCTTAATAGTACTTGCATTCCAGTCTAACATTTATTTTTAAAGCATCAACATTAATTTGTTCTGGGCAAAGAAACAAAGTCTAAGCAGAAGCAGAAACTATAACTAATAAACATAAAATTATGCTACTAGCAATATCTCTGACCTACCGTGCCAGCCTTGCAAGTGTTACTTGCCTTAAGAATTGTTTTGAGAAAATATTCCCCAGGAAATACCAAGAATCTCATTTTCCCATAGGAAGTATGGAACTTTCTTGGATTAATAATGCTTTATAGCATAGTTACTTGGATATTTAGTGTTTTTTCTGTTCAGACCATTGTTTCAGTTTTGCTTAATGTAGGTGTGCTGTTATTAAACACTGTAAGTATCCTTTTATGATGCCAGTGCTGCTTTGTTTTGAAGCCTAGAGGGTTCCACTATCAGGTGAAATTTCCTGGGATAATCTCTTAGGCTATGTAAACTGCTTTACATGGATTGCATTTTAAATTTCATTTAATAGTGAATGTTTTTTTGGGGGGGTGCTTTTTGGCTTAATCATAAACCACAAGTGTGCATAATAAGATTTGTCCACTTATCCAAAGTGAATAGCTGGAAAGAATTGCTCAGTTATGCACTGGCAGCTTTAGAAGTGGCAGAGAAATAGGAAGTAAAAAGTTACAGAAAATCATCCATACTCTTAATGCTCACCAGTTACTGTGAAAGTAACATCTTTTGGAAGGCGTTTTGGGAACTACTGCTCTTTAAGGAATCCTAATCTCCCCTTGTGCATATGTGCAACTCTTGCTCTGGTTGAAGAACTTCTTGCTTTGGTGTTACAGTAAAAAACACACCACGAAGTTCAGCGCATACAGACTGAAGTTTTCAGAAATTCTGTTTTATTTCACTTGGGAGATTTCTCTGAGGCAGTCTCTGAATTAGGTTCAAGAACTTATTATACTAAAAAACTTAGTCATGTAATTCTCAACACCTCCATAACAGTCATACCTCTGTTACTGAATGGCAATTCAGGTTAACAGAACACCAAAAAAAAAAAGAAAAAAAGACATGAAGCAAAAATGGGAATAGCAGCAAGAATAAAGTTCTCTACTGTTTACACAAGATGGCACATATCCTCATTGATGGGGATGCTTTACAATCCACATCTCAAAAGCAGTGTTTTGCAAGAGGGAGCAACTGAACACTAGATTTCCTCCTTCCAACAGCACTTCCAGCCAGCCCATCCACCTTCTTCCCTCATGTACTCTGCACATTTTCCCTCCTTTATGCTGCAACATATATAGGCTCCAGACTTACTGCCATTGTTTCCTGTACGCTGTATTGTATTACCATGCTTCTCTACAGCATAACTAGATGTTTTTAGTTGCCCTCTGGAAAGCTATTGTGCCACATCAAAGACATGAAACTAGAGAAATTTTAATTCTGTCTTAAGGAAGTCTTAGAGAATCAGTACTGACACCTCCATTACACAGATTCACAGTGCTATTTTAACACTTTGTCACTTTCCCTTTATTTATTTTTTTCCTCATCAAAATTATGCCTTTTTAATCATTAACTCTATTAAGGATTTTTATAGCCTAAAATTTTCTAGGCCTAAAATTCAGGTCTACAAAGTGTGATGTAAGGGAACTGAATTGTGGGTGTGCTGAAATACAGAAGTTAACTTCTTACTCAGAAAAACACCTCAGTGAGGAAGAGGAGGAAGAAATAAGCTGCAAGTGCCTGGTAAACACTCTCCAGCAGCCAACGTGCTCAATCCCAGCCCTCTGCCCTCCGCCCTGGGGCAGGCCCCCACTCACCGCCTCAGCCCTGGGCCGCCCTGGCTCCACACACTGCCTTCTCCAGCATGACGAAGAGCGCGCCCTTTCTTCGTTGAAGGAGTTCGCCAGGAAAGTTAACAGCATGCTTCCTCAGCCCAGCCCCACAGGCACCACAAGTCTCCCAGTATGCCTCTGGTCCAGCTTGTGCTCCTGGTGGCCCTGCTAGGCCCCAGCTTAGCAGTGATAACAGCCAGCAACAGCAGCACAATATAATTTGTGTGGCAAATAACCACCAGATATCCTACAGCATTAATGCACAGCAGCAAGGAAAACATGAAGCACAAAACTCAGGCATAACACAAATGAGAAGAGAGCAGCTCCTTGAAGTTTCCCCAGGGTGATGTTTCTAGACATCGTACCACCCTGCAACCTACCAGGCTATGGTCAAATAAACAAGATAAGCAACTGTTCTGGTTTTAGCAATAAAGGATGCTCAGTCTTCCTGCAGCAGGGAAGCTGTGGCTTCCTGTGATAGTTATTGCATAAGCGATTAGAACAAATTTAGTACAGATTAAGTGTTAACTGATACCTTCTTTAACCTCAATGTAAACTGAGAATAATATTTTAAAATGAAACTGAATAATCTTAGAAAAATTTCTATTACAGAATAACAAAGCAACCATAAAAATATATGTTATGCAAAACTAAGGCTGTTGAATCCTTATGTGATTCCAACCCTCTTTTCAGATGGCCTGGGGAATGAAAGAGCATCAGTTCCCTCACTATCATCTGGAGTCATGTGGATGCTCTTGTTAGATGCTGCTTTGGTTATGCACCTGAATAAAGCTGAGGCAGTTTTGCAAAATGCCTCTGCCAGAAGCATTCATCATTTACATAACTAATGCAGCTCATTTTTCTGTTCATAAATTGACCCTGAACAAACCATGATGTTAATAAATTTGTTACCCAGAATTATTCCACCAATGTTCAGTATAGGCAAAGATTTTCATAACCAATCTGCTGCAAGTAATATGTCATACAATTGCCACTTGTGCTAATCATTTGCTTTTTATAATCCGCTATTCAGACTGTCACACTGATCACCTGGGCAATGTTATTTCTTCTGCTTCCTAACAGGCTCTACAGCTCCCTAAACAGAAAGGGAGCACAGGTGAGTTGCTATGGCCATTTCTTTCATTCTCAAGGCACACCCACAAGTACCTATTCGCACAGTTTTTAAAGACACTTTCAGTTGCCGTGAGCACTCTTCCTCACTTCAAAAGTACGTATTTACAAGACTGTTCCTGGGGAATGAGTGAAAAGAGCCATGAACAGAGCAGAATTGAATTTGCTAGTATTATTCGAATGAATGCCTGAAAATATTCGGTTGAAAAAAAAATCACCTAGTTCTTTACACTGTGTAGACTGCCTTCTTCCAGCTCACTCGGGAACCTAGCAAATCTAAAGTAAAGCCTTAATTCTATCTCAGATGAAACTATGAAGAGTTTTGAAGAAAAAAAAAAAAAAACACAATTTGGCCGAATTCACGTTGAGCAGACAGTACCACATGGAAGAGCTAAAAACCTCTGAAGCTGCATGAAGACCCACACATGCCCGTAGAGCAAGGGTCCATACCATTCCAAAGCACAATTTACATTGTGCTGCAGTGAAGGGAAAAGCTCCTACGTTCTCAAAACAATAGCAAGTTCTTAATGAACATCAATATCGCTTAGACAAAAACAAAATTGCCTCCCCAAATCTTACTTTTTTGCAATATAGTTCTGACACCGTGCATCTGTCAGCATGAAATTATGTCACCAAAATGAATGAGAAGTTAATGCCTGTGCTTTACCTAATACCTCAATTCTCTCTTGGACATACTGTGCTTGGGACCTTTCTGTTATTTTGTGTTTGTGTGTATCTAAATGTGACAAAAGGGATTAAGAATAAAAAAATATTACTCAGTGGGATAAAACTAGTGTCCGCTTACACCAGGAAAGGGTACAAGATAACGGCAGTTAGAACTGATTCCGTGTTTAGGAAATGCAGTGGTGCATATAATGTACCACTAGTAGCTCATAGTAAAATATCATATTCTGTATCAAGATAAAGGCAGCATATCAATGACTGACTAAATCTTGATAGCCAAATGATCTCTTCTCCTTGTAATAGTCTGCAGTCTAACAAGTAATCATAACAGCAGTGCAGTAATTATGTGTTCACTTATACTAAAAGCACTTCTGATGAAGTGTACTGAAGTAGAAATACATGTGATAAAATTATTTTCCTTCCATTTACATTGGACATAACTCCCATGTTTCCTTTGTTTTTCAAAATTAATTCAAGAAATAATACTTTCATTTTCCACTAACTTATGGTGTTGTTCTTTCCTGCTTTTAATTAACATTTGCTTTGCTTTAGAGAGGACTGGCATTACCTAATGCTTTTCTCTTATGTATTTTTAAGGCAAGCCAGGGAAGTGCAGAGAATGATGTAGGCTTTCATATGCCACACATTAAATCTTGGTGTAATGTGAAGGAGCAGCCAGTTGCCAGTACACGACTTCTACCTAGCAGTGGCTGAAGACTTTTGAGTAAACTAAGTGCAAGAGACTTTCATTTCATTTTATTATCTTTTCAAAATTTATGGGTTGAGCTACAGACAAAAAGGGAGAATGAAGCAAATGCAAAGGTGCAACAGGAATTTGGACATTTATTCAACCTGATAATGTTCAAAAGCCCCAATGAATGAAGTAATGGGCAGAAAAAGATTCTTGAAGCATGGATAAGTGTTCAACTTCCAGACTGATTAATTTTTCCAGATCAAAAGATACTTCTAATGCTGCTGGTCTATTTATGAACACCATTCCAGATTTAGAGTCTGTTAGATTAATGTAAAAAGATGATTATTTCAGGGTGAATTAAGAGAATATTACAGAAGCAAGAAGTGCTAAACCAGAGATAACTCAACAGAATGTGGTTTATAAACTCTTTGCATCCCCTACCTGAATGAACATTACTGCTTTTTCCCCAAGTGACAAACTTCAAAAGTCCACCTGAGCACACCAGTTCATGCTTGCCCCAAAATGACTTATTCATCTTGATTAAAAAAAATACATACACACATATATACGCGCCTATAACAAACCTACAAAGATACTACAGTCCTGAACACTGTGGCTCTGAAGTTCTAAGCTTCAAATGTCACAGCAGAATTCAAAGCAATGTGCAAGATGAATAGAGGCATATGGTCCCCTATTGTCTTAGTTTCCTCCATTTTCCTCTGCGTGCTTTCTGCTTGTCACATGGTTTAATACAAATATCTTCACTAATGGTTTAGGAAGACCCTTTGGTATTATGCCGAAATAATCTACGCTACATGTTTTTCCCAAATATCATCATTTTATCTGAGTTTTCCATTTCCATGCTGCTCTCATTCATTCAGAAAATTCCCTGTCCTTTCTAATCATTTGTCTTTCTACTTGCGTTACATCTCCCCACAGAGGCTGCTGCTTTCTTTAAGCACTGCAAGATTTGGGAAGGTATGGCTGTTCAGTTAGAATAAAAAGCACTTTTTTATTTCAGCATGCACTTTTCTCCGCACCTATGCCAGGTCTTCCATTTTCTTGATCGATATTTTCATAAAACTCAAATTCCAGTCTGCAAGTTTTCGTGATGAGCTGATGTTTATTGATTTTGCACAGAAACAGAAAGATGAGATGTAGATTTCAGTGCCTGTATGTTTTAATAGAAAGAGACTTTCTATATGTGTGTACATGTATATTAAAAAAGCCTGTAATTACACATTTATCTCGTCTTTCTCTTCCTTTCTGCCTTTTTGGGATTACTTCTATATTTGTTTTACAGAAATGATAAAAATATATTTTGAAACAAGCCACATGTCTAACAATTCTTTGATAACTTGGCTCTGCTTCATTTTATGTTTCCAGATTTTTCTCTTTGCACTTGAAAACCTCACATCTGTTCAGAGGTTAGAAATGATGTTGGAAAGGGTAAAGATGAAGGCTTGATCTCCAGCTTTCTACCGAAAGCAGCTTCAAGATCATCCTCCACCAAACTCAGAGGTGCTGCAAACTTCCAATATGAAAACTTATACTTGTGAGTAAAGGATACCTCTTTCTCTGCATATTCTTCAAAATTCTAAATTTGACAATTCTATTAGCATTTTTCTCCTTTAATCTAGAAAAAAGATCTTTGACAACAAGCATAAAAGAAAAACACTGCAAATTCCATAGTTTTTTAGTTTTGTTTTGGGGCTTTTGTTTTTTGTTTTATAAATAGGTGGAATCTGTTCATACCAAACATTTTCTGGTATTGAGCTTGATTGCTGTCACATGGTACATAAAAATAGAACAGTTGGCTAGACTCAAAAGACAGGGATACAAATGAGTTAAGTAAGTTTTCCCAAAGCCAAAACAAGTTTTGTTGTTTTGGAAAAAAAAAATCAGATTGCCTTACTCTGAACTCTTCCACTAGACTTTTGTGAGACTAATTTTGTTAAAGAGAGAAAATATTGAAGTACTCAAGCACATTTCTGCATGTTTCTGTAGGATATAAATGCTAATTACAATAAGATTAAAGCACTACTTTGCTGATCTGATGCAGCAAACCATCCCTTGAATCAGGACCACTTTACTGATCCGTCCTCCAGATAAGGATTGTTTGGGTCAAATAATCTTTATATGTCAATTAAAGCAATTTTGTATATTTAGATTTCAATCCTATTAAAATGAAGGAGATTCATATCATTTTCCTTCAGTATTATTGAGCCATTTTTAATGTTTTTAGAGGGACACAATCATTATCAAATAATGATTTATCATTAGAAGGGAAAAAGGAAAATGTAGAGAGAGAACAACAAGAAGGAAGAAAGGAGGGAAAGAGAACCACAATCCTCACAGTACAAAGAGCTAAAGCATACTTGATACTAATTAATAATGCTATTTCTGTAATCTATTTAATTTCTCATCCTGGCAAGATGCCTGCTTAATTTGTTTTGATCTGTTTCCATACTCAAGAAAGTTTATTTCTTCTGTTCTCCAAAATTAATAATCTATATTGCAAAAGAGGTGTCTTTGGAAGAAACTGATAGCAAGGCTCACACTACTACGAACAGTGAAGGACCCAGGAGTACTTCTCAGCTTCGCTCTCTGTCAAAAGGAAACCAGAACTTACACCATGCTGTCCACAAAACCTGGTTTCCTTTGGAAAACTTGGACATGCAAGCAAAGTAGCACCATGCTTCATTAGGCTTTCTAGTCTAGATGAGCAGGTGAGCAGGATGAAGAGTACTTCATGAAAACATATCTGACTACAGCATAAACATAACCTTACACCATCAAATCTGACAGCTGGTGTCCTTCCAAAGATCTTAGAAGGGGAGAACATTGTCTTTGAATTAGATACTAAGAAAGGTTCATAAGAGTCAGGGTCTGCCTAGTCGCTTCTAATTTTGATTTCATGAATAGAATAAGGAAGGCAGAGAAGGAAGAATTGGCAGACTTCATTCTCTCTAGTGTTTGTGGCAGAATTTATTCAATACTTCCTGTGAAGCTGAAGACCAGTTCATGTCAAGCAAGAGAATATCAATCCAGCTAGCTCCTCCATCCACCATGTCCCTTCCTTCAATTCTGCAGGACTGCATACTGACCACCTCAGATGAAGGTGACTGATGGTTATAAAGCAAACTTTTCCTAATGCCCTTCAATCACCATCCTTCCTTCTTTCCATTCAATAGGTCCTGAATTATTCCCAGAGAAAAGAAGCCAAGAAAAACAAATAAAACAGTTGGTTTAAGTTAAGAGTTCTCTCTAGGAACATTTCATTTTTCTTTATAAAATAAGACTCAAACACCTCATCCTTCACAAATGAATTAGTTGTATGGGCTTCTGAGCTAAGATGAGGAGAGACTAAACTCAAACACTTCAGCTGGTTAATAAGGACTTGAACTGGGACCTAAATGCCCTAACCATCCTATTCTGCAGCAGATTTCTCTTGCACATTCCTTCCAGAAATACATTACTGCACCTCCGACGTTTTTTTCTGATAAGTTTTGTGAAAACTGAGGCGAGGCTTAATGAATCAGCATTTTCCACTCGACGTTTTTTAACATGGGAATTTTCTAGTACATGAATTGTCGTTTTTATCATTTAAATGGGACCCCCAGCTGTAACTACAATTCGCAATAATAATTAGTAGCTTGGAGAATGACATGGAAAAATATTTTTAAAAGTTCTTTTGCATTTATGTGAATGATAGAGAACTTGGTCTCCATTTTCTCTTTATTTCTCTCAAGATGAGTGAACTTCACAAGTGATAGCTGACAAAAGCAGGACATATTTGCTCCAAGCCTGTACTCTTGGAAAATGTGCTGAAGTGAGAGAAAAAAGTACAGTTAAAAGAACAAAGTTTCCAAAAGCTAAACAAGAAAAAGCTTCATTGCTTTCTTTTTAAATCAGTTTGTTTTTCCCAGAACATTTGCTGACAATTCTACAGTTTAAAGAAAATCTTTAATTGTCTTATAGATTCATCATGCATGCATCACTTCAACCTGTGCCAACAATTCAGTTTGTTGTACTGGCACTATTTCTGCACTCTTCACTTTTACATTTTTACTACTCCTGACTGAAAAGCTTCCTAAGAAGGGCCTGCAGATTCCAAGAGAAACTTCTTACACCTGTGACCCAAGTTCAGATTCCCCTCAGATCAGCAACAACAGGAAACACTCTTCCATTTAAGAAGCTTGTGAGACATAGGAAGGGCTCCCAATTACAAATGCCAAATCCAGTTATCAAGTTGATAGTCCCACTAGAGGTGTCCAGGGCTAAATTAATTGCCCTTTCAGCACACACAAGATTCCCCCAGCTCAGGGTAAAAATCTATTAAGCAAACTTGTCTTCCTGCAACCAGACACAGACCTATTCTAAGGATAAAAGAGAAATGCTCTCCTCAGGCTCTTGGCTCCAGCTCTAAAACCAGAAAAAATTTCACTCTGCAGAGTTCTCATGGCATCAATAGGACTCATTATTCAGTACTTTGTTCTCCATAAACACACAGAAGGAGTCTAGACTGCCTCTCCAGACTTCCCTGACCCCTCCTGAGCTGTCTGGTTTGTACCTAAGGGCTGAAAATACTGTCAGCACTGGAGTCAAACTAGCATTTCCTCCTGATATGCTTTGAAACCAATGAGCTCAACATTGTCTTGCAGACAGGGATGGTGTCCTGGCTCAGGATAACTTTGCTTACTTAACAGTAACCAAGGTGACTTGTACTGATTGCTGCAGAAGGTTATTGTTCTGGAGTTCATGACTGCCTTTATAAGCTCCGTCACCACTGCTAGTAGCTAAACCAGCTAGGAAAGTATGGTCCATCAGGTCTTTCTACAGCTAGGGTCTTCAAAGACCAATCCTCATTTCGTTTTTTTTTTTTTTTTTTTTTTGGGGGGGGGGGTGGCACACACACAGGGAGGAGTGGGAGGGGAGAGAGAGTGCACCATTTCAAATATGAGTGATGCATTCCTGTGGCATAGCCAAAAGGTGACAAGACCCTAAGGCAACGTATTGGCACCACTCTTGAAACAGCAGGCAAAGAGAATAACAGATTTAAAAACCACAAAGCTGAGGATTTAAGGGACACTTGGAGAGTCACAGCATTTCTGTAAGGAGATAAAAACATGCCATCCTAGATATGACCAATTTGAACTTTTGACAGCAGCATGAATTAGAGGGAGTGCATAACATTCCTACTGACACGCACCTACCGAGCGACCAAAACATTTAGCAGAAAACAAAAGCCTTATAAAGATCTTCTTGTGCATATGCCATAAGTGAGCAATAATCTACACACTTAATAGATATATACTTCCTACTCCCACGTACTTCACACAATCCTCATGGCTATGCAGTCTTTAAATACAAGTCTCCTGCACTAAATAACCACAATTAATTTCCCTCAGAGATAAAGGGAAGCTCAGAGGCAAAGCTTTTGTTTGCTGGAATTTTGCCATTGGTGCTGTAGAAAACCTGCAAAATACATTATTTATGAATGCCAGCATTTCTTTATCTGTATTTATGTATTCATTTTTGTACTTAGCACAATAGCTCCAAGGAACAGATGATGAATTCTAGTTTACATTGCAGGCCTGTTTATGGCATACAGGCCAACTTTCTAGCAGTAAAGTCAGCCAAAAAAAAAAAGGTAAGTACTTTTTGAAAATCACAGAATCACAGAATCGCTGAGGTTGGAAGGGACCTCTGGAGATCATCCAGTCCAACCCCCCTGCTCAAGCAGGGTCACCTAGAGCACACTGCACAGGATTGCATCCAGGCGCGTTTTGAATATCTCCAGAGAAGGAGACTCCACCACCTCTCGGGGCAACCTGTTCCAGTGCTCTGTCACCCTCACAGTGAAAAAGTTTTTCCTCATGTTCAGATGGAATTGCCTGTGTTTCAGTTTGTGCCCGTTGCCTCGCGTCCTGTCGCTCGGCACCACTGAAAAGAGTCTGGCTCCATCCTCTCGACACCCTCCCTTCAGATACTTGTACACGTTGATAAGATCTCCTCTCAGCCTTCTCTTCTCCAAGCTAAACAGGCCAAGCTCTCTCAGCCTTTCCTCATAAGAGAGATGCTCCAATCCCCTAATCATCTTTGTGGCCCTTCGCTGGACTTGCTCCAGTAGTGCCACATCCCTCTTGTACTGGGGAGCCCAGAACTGGACGCAGTACTCCAGATGTGGCCTCACCAGGGCTGAGTAGAGGGGGAGAATCACCTCCCTCGACCTGCTGGCAACACTCTTCCTGATGCGTCCCAGGATACCATTGGCCTTCTTGGCCACAAGGGCACATTGCTGCCTCATGCTTAACTTGGTGTCCACCAGGACTCCCAGGTCCTTCTCTGCAGAGCTGCTTTCCAGCAGGTCAACCCCCAACCTGTACTGGTGACTGGGGTTATTCCTCCCCAGGTGCAGGACCCTGCACTTCCCTTTGTTGAACTTCATGAGGTTCCTCTCTGCCCACCTCTCCAGCCTGTCCAAGTCTCTTTGAATGGCAGCACAGCCCTCTGGCGTATCGGCCACTCCTCCCAGTTTTGTATCATCAGCAAACTTGCTGAGGGTGCACTCTGTGCCTTCATCCAGGTCACTGATGAAGAAGTTGAACAAGACTGGACCCAGTACTGACCCCTGGGGGACACCGCTAGCTACAGGCCTCCAACTAGACTCTGTGCCACTGATCACAACTCTCTGAGCTCTGCCATTCAGCCAGTTCTCAATCCACCTCACTGTCCACTCATCTAACCCACACTTCCTGAGCTTGTCTATGAGGATGCTATGGGAGACAGTGTCAAAAGCCTTGCTGAAGTCAAGGTAGACAACATCCACTGCTCTCCCCTCATCTACCCAGCCAGTCATTCCATCAGAGAAGGCTATCAGATTGGTTAGGCATGATTTCCCCTTGGTGAAGCCATGCTGACTACTCCTGATCACCTTCTTGTCCTCCACATGCTTGGAGATGGCCTCCAGGATGAGCTGCTCCATCACCTTTCCAGGGATGGAGGTGAGGCTGACTGGCCTGTAGTTTCCTGGGTCCTCCTTCTTGCCCTTTTTGAAGACTGGGGTGACATTGGCTTTCTTCCAGTCCTCAGGCACCTCTCCTGTTCTCCATGACCTTTCAAAGATGATGGAGAGTGGCCTAGCAATAACATCCGCCAGCTCCCTCAGCACTCGTGGGTGCATCCCATCAGGGCCCATGGATTTGTGGGTGTCAAGTTTGCTTAAATGATCTCTAACCCACTCCTCCTCCACCAAGGGAAAGTCTTCCTCTCTCCAGACTTTCTCTCTTGCCTCCAGGATCTGGGGTTCCTGAGGGCTGGCCTGAGCAGTAAAGACTGAAGCAAAGAGGGCATTCAGTAACTCTGCCTTCTCTGCATCCTTCGTCACCAGGGCACCCACCCCATTCAGCCATGGGCCCACATTTTCCCTAGTCTTCCTCTTGCTGCTGATGTATTTGAAGAAGCCCTTCTTGCTGTCCTTGACATCTCTAGCCAGATTTAATTCCAAACGGGCCTTAGCCTTCCTCGTTGCATCCCTGCATACTCTGACAACATTCCTATATTCCTCCCAAGTGGCCTGTCCCCCTTTCCACTTTCTGTAGACTTCCTTCTTCTGGTTGAGTTTTGCCAGGAGCTCCTTGCTCATCCATGCAGGTCTCCTACCTCCTTTGCTTGACTTCCTACTCATAGGGATGCACCGCTCTTGAGCCTGGAGGAAGTGATGTTTGAATATTAACCAGCTCTCTTGAACACTCCTTCCTTCTAGGGCCCTCACCCATGGGATTCCTCCAAGTAGGTCCCTGAAGAGGCCAAAGTTTGCTCTCCTGAAGTCCAGGGTTGCAATCCTACTTGGTGCCCTGCTGCCTCCTCGCAGGATCCTGAACTCCACCATCTCATGGTCACTGCAGCCAAGGCAGCCCCCAACCTTCACATCTTCCACCAGTCCTTCTTTGTTTGTTAGTACGAGGTCCAGCAGCACACCTCTCCTTGTTGGCTCCTCCACCACCTGTGTCAAGAAGTTGTCACCAGTGCTCTGCAGGAACCTCTGGGACTGTTTGTGCCTAGCTGTGTTGTCTTTCCAGCAGATATCGGGGTGGCTGAAGTCCCCCATGAGAACCAAAATGGTGTTTAATGTTGCATTTTTCTACCTGTTATCTCATAAGCTCCTAACAGGTTGTCACAGGCATATCACTTCTTTCTTCTGATTAGTGCTGCGCCTTCATTGATGTGGTGACTGTCCCCATAAACACTTTCAGTGAAGCTTTCTGTATTGCCCACACACCATTCAAAATTAGCCAACTTATTGCTGCAGGTTTTCACTGACAATCAGAATACAGCAAGATTGCATCAGTACTTCATATTATTTATCTGAACTACAGAAGCTAAAGCACCAAGTACTGAGCAGTTGCAAGGAATACAGTGAAAGAAAGAAGCCTTCATACTTCAAGGCTAGAGCTCAATACTTTCTATTGGTACTGAGAAGGTACTGAGAAGGTCATTTTCTCTTGGGCTTGATTCTCTCATAGTTGCCTAGTACAGATGATTTTGAATCCTTTCCAGAAGTACCTAATGCCCGATGTTGCTTGCTAAGTCACCAGACTATATATTCAACACGCAATCCAAAATACTGTTTTCCACTATGTTCCCTTTTTAGTTTTAGAAGGCACACAAAAAGATAGGAGTTTAGCAAAGACAATGTTTGTCTCGGACTGTCCCATCACTATTACAACTTGGCAGTACTGGGAAGACAAATTGAGATAAAATAGAGAAATTCACCAAGGGACTACATGTGTTATGGCAGTTCATGTATGGCTATGATAATAGGAGTGAGTACACCAGTTTTTGTCATACCAGTAGGTAGACTGTTGTGGATTTGTTCACCACTGACCTGGAAGACAGGTGAAGCAAAACTGAGAGGTAGCTGATTCCTTGTCACATTACCTGGCTCAGTCATCCACAGTCACTCCTTAGTCTGAGCTTTCGTTAATCAAAAACAAGAGGTAAAAGATGGGAAAGAACTGCAATTCACAAGATCTCATCTTTTATATTGCCTATACAAATACAGTAGATTTCAGACTAGGTTTAATTAGATCACTGACATAAATTGAGGAGAAGCCCTGAACTGCTTAACACTGCAGACAATTAAACAATGTTCTACCTATTCTTTTGAAAAGAATATAAGAAAAAAAATCAGGGAGAAAATCTCAAGGCCTGAAGTTTGGAAGTGAATTAGTAAAGCTTATTCACTGGATGGCACTTATCTTTAAAACATTGCCTGTCCAAAAAGAGATGACCAATGCATTCTGAGAAAAGCAAAGCATTACTGGATTAAAATCAGCATCTCAAACTTTCCTTTTCCATGCCTTCTTTTTGTTCTCTCCAATAGCCAATATATACTACTCATTCTATTTACTACCGCACACAGAGGATCAGTTCTATATGTTATTCGACCACTTGGCATAATGATAATAGATTTATATTTCATTCTATCAGGGCTATCTAGATCTACAGAGGATTTTTTTGCCGAATTCTATTACATCCACAGTTCAGTGACTTTTCAGGGAAAAAAGCTAAGCAGAAATAGCCTTATTTTTGTAAGTAGGAAGCAAAAACTAGAATCAAGCCTCCTCTTCAGGCAGCAACTTGATACAACTAATCCAACCCCCTTCTGTTTTTTCATCCTGTTAGAAATCAGTTCCACTTCCAAATTCTTTCCTCAATACTAGCAGCACAGTGAAAGGCATATTGGCATTATTCTTACAGCTGAATAAAGAAATGTCATTTTCATTTCAGAACAGATAAAACAGCCTTCATTACTTCCTAGTCAGCAACTGAGAAAGAGTATTTAGCTTCCTTCTTTTACTTCAGGGTTCTTTACCTCTTGCAGCAAAAGGACTCCCTGCATGTGTTTTTGGGAGGCATTGGTGGCTCTCACATGGCACAGATGCCCAGCTGTGCCCAAGAAACCCTATTCTTTCTCTTTACTGAGCTGCATCCGAGTCTAGTATGCCCAAAGCCCCCCCGTCACATGCCTGGGATGCTACCGCTCAGCAACCCTCTTCTCGCTTCCCTCCCTGAGCACATAGCCTGCAGCTACCTTGCTTTGACACAGCCACTGCACAGACCAGTTGGAGAACAAAATATTTCCTTTTCCCCACAGACCAATACAAAGGCTACTTAGGATTAGCAGAAAGGATGTTTATTATTCTGAAGTGATTAATGCAATAAGCATAGCTAACATCCACCCATTTCAGTGAGAGAAGGTGGTGTTGTAAAACTGATTTGCAAAACTGGTTTGAATAAAGCTTCATTTTAAAATGTCATCTTAGATTTGTTTCCATTTTACATTACTGCATGTAATCTAGTACTAACATTTAAAGTATGATTTTTTGCATAATACTAACACAATAGAGACAAGTCAGTTATGTACTGTACAAGTATCTATTAGATGTACAGCATAATTCCTGTTCCAAAAACCATGTCTTCTAGCAACTACAGATTTTCTTCCCTGTACCCATACTTCTTAGCAAACTTAGGTCATTCTCACAGAAAGAGACTGAAGATTTAGTAACAGAATAGTGACTAGAGCCAACTAGAATATTTTCAAACCATACAAAAATTGTTGTATGACCCCAAATTGGATCAGTTTTGAAAGTTTTTTCAACGTCTACAATACTTTAACCTATTTCAAGTTCCTTCCTAGAGATCACTGCTACTCACAGTTCACACCAATTGCTAGATGGAACTCACGTTGTTGCAGTCACATTGACCTGTACACAGGTCCATTCATACAAATCTCTTAGCTCACAACTCAGACAACGCTGCTTGGCTGAAAACAAAAATCACTTGCCTCAGTCTGGGCACAGCAAAACCACTACGGCTCCAGTTAGCCAGTGCACTAACAAGCCATGAAGAAGATGTAGAGGATAAAAGACAGAAATATTCTTACTGAGCCAAATCCAACGACTGTAATGAGAATATACAGATACTAGGAAACAGAAATCCAAAAAGTTTTACTGATCAAATGGACTTTTTGTGTAAACTCCCTTTTAAACATACCATAAAGAGACACTAAAAAAATTGCAGCAGTTCTGTCTTCAAGAGTTAAATTTTGTGATAAGGTGGGTCATATGTAGGCAGCAGTTGTGTCTTTATTTTTACAAAAGGACACACAATTAAAATATTTTCCATTTTATACAATGCCACATTGCAATAGTGCCCTTAGTCAATTAATAGGAAAATATAGTGGAAAACAACTTTTCCTTTCACTTCCATAGTATCTACATAATGTCAGCCACTTCCTACTGTATCCACTAAGCACCAAATATACCCCAAAAATTTACATTCTAAATTGAGTGTGATTCTGCAAATATCACTTGGGATTTTTTTTCCACAGCATTCAAAGCATGAAACCTGTATTCCATTTCTTTTGTTCTAAAATACTCATATAACTAGGCTTTTTTTTTTTTTAAATAATCAGAAAAAATATATTTATGATCTAAGTCATATGCTCCTTAGCAGCAAACTATCCAACTCAGTGTATTCCTACGGTTAAAATCCAGATGCCTCTGAACTTTAATGTAAGAATATAATCTGCCTTATTTCTAGAATATATACCTGTACTTAACCAATTGCATATGCAGTACTTAACCTCAGTTTCCACTGCATAACTAAAATGCAAGTAGTGAATAAACCTTTCCACATAGACGTGGATATTATCTTTGAAACAGGCAACTATGTGAAATCATACCATGCTTACTCTTCAAAAGCTTCTAAAACACTGTGACACAAGTTCTGTAGCTGTAACACTATAAAAAAAGTATAAAAAAGGAATAAATGAACTTTTATCCCTACGGGTACAGAGCATACAAATATTATCACACAGTACCCAGATTTCAGAGGGAAGGGTTTCACAAGCAAGGCTAAACTGCCTGCAACAAGCTTTCTGAGGGCTTTTCTGCCCTACGTAGAAGAATAAAAAGCTGTCTCTATTAGTCAGTGGGAGCTTTGCTGCTCACTGCCGCAAGACCATTACTTTGGCAAGATATCCAAACAAAACACTGAAATGAAGTGTTTCATCATGAAACATTTTCTGGACATTGCATTCCAGAAGAGAGAGCAGTCACTTCCCTGAGTTAAGACACAGCACTCTGAACCATTCTTGTGATAATTGATGGGGTGGATTGTACTGTAGGAATGCTACACTGCCTGACCCCAGCTATCCAAGGGGCTCTCCTAGGAAAATACCTGAAATAGCTTTTTGAAATGCCAGATTTGAAAGATGATCATAACAATGAATACATATAGCCTCAGGCTCATCATATTTGCAGTCTTCTTTCAGAAATGGCTACTGATGTTCTGTCATATTCATAGCATGGTCATAACATTATCTGCAGCAGCTTAGAATTTTTTATAAGCAGTTGTATTAGTCAATGATGCCATTACCTCAGCTGATGTGCAGGTTAAATTGCACAAATCAGTGCTCACATGCATTCCTATCATCTTCCACATACTGCTTTCACTTTAACAGCAAAGACAGTTAGTTCCATCACCCATCATAACCGTGTGCCGCTTTCCAGAGTGGCCCTCAGAAAAATTCCTTGGGGCTTTAAGAGCAAGAGTGTGCATTACCTCATTTTGAGTAAGTGGACCTATGGTTTTGTGTCTCATTTTTAGCCACCTGGAAATAACTGGAATCATATTCAGCCTGCAAGCAAATCTGAACAACAGAGCCAGCCTCCCCCTTTAAGGGGTTGTTTGCAGCTTGTTGAGTAAAGTGGAAGGATAACATATAGTATTTAGTGCTTTGATTCAGATCTTCAGGGTTTTTTTCCATCTTTTCAAAAGCATGAAAACTTAAGGT
This sequence comes from Apteryx mantelli, assembly GCF_036417845.1. NCBI lineage: Eukaryota > Metazoa > Chordata > Aves > Apterygiformes > Apterygidae > Apteryx > Apteryx mantelli. Next base: position 11,792,460 of record NC_089984.1, on the reverse strand, counting down.
GTCACCAGTATTCCCCACAATCTTTTTGAAGCATATCTACTGCTTTGCAAGAGATGAAGAATCCTGGCAACTCATTCTTGTCTCCACTTACCTACTGTGAAAGCCTTACCAAGGCATTTAGTCAAAAGTTTACTAAAAGGACTACAAAGTACACTGTCAATACCTGGAGAATAATACATCTAAGAAAAAAAAAATCAAATGCAAAAAGGATTAGAAAACACTATCATCAGTTCTTATTGCAGGCAATGGCAAAGACATCAACCCTACAACCATTTTTTCTCTAGGCACAATTAGTTGTGCTTTCAGTGATTTCACTTCTGCACACTTTCCTGTGCGTCTCAGTCACTCAGTAAAAATGACTGGCAGAATTAAACACAATTTCATCTAGCAAACCCAATCACTGGGCCCTTAGCTTTCCAACAATACTATTCTTTGCATGAGAGGAAAATGTTAAAATGAAAGAAAGAGCAGTTCTTATTCAGTCTGATGGTTTTATAGGAACACAGTTACCTGGATATATTACAGGACATCTAAAAGTCCCCCTCTCACCACTGAGAGATGAAACAACTAGATAAATGAATATATGGCAGCTAATGGCCCCTGGGCTATCCAGCTGGACAGGACCACATACAAAAGGACACAAATGCATTATGCATTTCAGGGTGTCCAGCAGCCCCTCTCATTAGTGAAAAGCACAAACGGAACTTGTGCAGCTGGGAGGGAGCAGGTGGGAGAGGGCAATCAGCCAGGAGGCTCTGGGAGCCAGCCCAAGAAGAGGAGCAGCAGCTGGCTTTTCCCAAGAGTGGAAATCAGAAAAGTTTGTGCAAAGAGAAAGGTAGACAGGCTCTTAAGTACATGTGAGAGAAGTTGTAAAACAGCCAGCCAGGCTGCAGAAGTGAGAAAACACTGACAGGGAGCCTCATCCCTCAACCTAGAAATGCCCTTTTAACAAAAGGGAAAAAAGATGAAAGGAAGGGGGGGGGGGAAATACTTCCCAACACATGCTTACCCTGAAAGGAAGCAGATGGAGACTCCTGTCAGAGACACCCTCCACTCACTTCTAATTATCAGGAGTGAGTGAATATTGTCAGAAAAAGCAAAGATTTTCCAATAGCTGAAACTGTAAGGGACTCTTCTTCTCTGGAACAGTGGACAGCAGACTGGCACTAGGGCCACTCATAGCTGTACCAGGCACTGAGACAAAAGAGCTGATCCTCTGCATCTCTTTCCTCTCTCCCCCCACACCATTTTTCACATTTTCTCCTCTCATCCTTTACTATTGCCCAGACCTTAGGAAAATTCAACAGCTTTCAGCTACTTTTTCAAGCTATCCTGATCACAGACAGCTCTCCAGTAGTTATGGACAGCATACAGACAAGATTCTACAGATCTTTCTATACTGTTTTTAAATTCTACTCCTGACCAAAAATAAATGGTATAAGCCCAAGTCATCTGTATCACAGACCAGGTTTTCTAGAAAGCATCTTTCATCCTCTCCTCCCAAAGACTGGCCCACAGCTCTGGGTACCTCACAAACTAGAGAAAACATCAAGACGGTTAGCAGAAAATTGAAAATAGGGACAAAATGAAAGGACAGGTACTGAGCAATCAGAAGATGTAAAAGGAAAATATGATTAACCTATGGCACGCAAGGATATTACTGAAACAAGATTCAGCATACTCCAAATCACAACATAAGGCAATGCTGCTCAGCCTGAGGAAAACTTTACTGGAGAGATATAAGGAGTTGCTAATGAGGCACAAAACCCCTTTGGGCCAGAAACTGCACATTGTGATGAGGCTCAAATAGGAGGGAATCAATCACCAGTCAGGCCCTGGTCTAAGCTGGCTAAGATGTACTGCTCTAAGTCGTGTTATCCAGAGAAATAATAGATGGCATAACCTAGGAGAGTCTTGCTTTCGACAGCTTAACCTCTAAAACAAAAACATACATCCAATAATAGCAATCCATCCATTTTTAAAGATGACAGCCAAGATCAGGAGTTTAAGACCTATGTAATTGCTTGATCTCATTCCAGAGGCCTGGCTCAGTCATTGCAGACTGTGCACGGAAGAGATCATCTAGTTCAGAATAAACTGACATGGTTTTACTAAAAAAGGATAGTGAAAATAGCCCCTAACATTTTTTTTCTGAAACAAAAGAACAGTAGAAAGAAACATTTATTCTCACAATAACTTCAAAAGACAATATCACCCTTTTCCACAGAAACTAAAAACAAAACAGATTTTTATTCAAGAGAAATCTGCTCTTGCAGTTAGCTAAGTTCTCTTGAGAAACATAGATGAATAAATCATTATCCAATACAAAACCTGCTTATGGAAATTAGATAATTTTATAGGAATTTCTATGACAGCAGATTTGCACTTCAACAGCAACATCCTGACTTTGATTTATTTGGGTAATCTGTATTTATTACAGATTGTGTTTGCCATTTAAATGAAACAACAGTTCTAACTATTTACCCTTTCTTTATGAAGGAGGGTTTTCAGAAGCTCTTCCCATCAGCCTAATTTTCTTCTGCTGTATCCAGCATAAACTTTACTCTAGCCTATAAGGGTAGCTGAATACAGGCAACAACTACAATAATACGACAAACAATGTGACAGGCAGTAAGTTAAAAACCAAGCAATTATAATAGTCTCAAAATAAAGGTTTAACTGGTCATAATTGTTAATCGTTAATAATTGTCAGGAGACTGAGTTTCAACCAGGAATGCCAGAGGGATTGCTTTATAAACACCAATTTAAAAATTTTGTCAATGGCGTAATAAAATGCCATCCATAAAGCGGCTACCAGGAAGTCTGTGGGTGACAAAAAACTTTGAGGTAAATGATGAAGCAGAATGTCACAGAAAGAGGAATCAGGGCAGAAATTAGGACAACACAAGGTGAAACATAGCTAAGGTACAACTAGGAATGAAATCATATAGGACAGACTTTTTCAAAAGCAAGCTATCTGTGAAAGGGCAGCTCTTGGGCCTGCGATGATAGTACAGAAAAACAGTTCTCAGTAATCCCATGGCCTGCTATGCGGAGCCCACTGTTCCATGTGACTCAATATGCTAAAAGACTGCTGTAGGCCATTATGTTAAATGGTTTTTTTCTATCTTTTTGCATACATCAGACACTCAAAGGAAGATGGGCTCCAAACACCAACAGAAGCTCCAGCCCATCTTAACTAAATTTCTTCTCCTTTTCTTCACAACAGATTAATATTTTTAATGTCATATTTTCCTCATTGAAAACTTATCACCAAAGGAAAAAAGTGTTGTTAAAATGAAATTCTCCCCTGTAAATTTCCATTTTAAAAATACATAAGCATTGGACTTTTTCCTTGATTTTCTGCAGCTTTAATACAACATTTTAAATGACTTCCAGGGGTTACCACCAGCTGATGCAGTAAAGTAGAGAAGTTCCCAGTACATAAAACCAGAATTCTTTTAACTCTTTCATCCTTAAATAAACATGGTCATATTAAAACACTGACTCACAGCCAATTTATTCCGCCAGATTCAGTGCGACAGCTAGAAAGGGCAACATGCTCTAAAGCAGAGTAACACTAAGGTGAAAAAAGGAATTTTAAGTTTGTATTTTTCCCCTCAGAGAAAGTCTTGCTGGAGCGCTACATATAATTCTGATGCCCAGTTTTTATGAATGTGGAAAAATTGAAGGGATTTAAGAAAGGAATCAAAAAATGTTCCTTAAGGTTTTGAATGAAAAGTTAAAAAAGCTCCTTATCCTAGAGGTAGTTAAGAGGTAGTTTCATCACAGTGAATAAGGACCTACGGGGGAGCAGAAGTTGATGGCAAAGGAAGCTCTTCAAAACCGTAAGCAAAGATGGAACAAGGCTGAAATAATTGAACCTGGAGCTAGAGCTATTAGGCCTAGCAATAAGAAACACAGTTATCATGGTAAGAGGCATTAATAGCTTACCCAGGATCTCCAACACTGAAAGTTTTAAAATCATGACTGAATGGATTTACACACAATACCTAGCTTAATTCAAAGGTATTAGATCTAAAGCCAGCATGTAGAGGAGTTCTACAGCCCATGTTACCAAGAACGGCCAGACTAGATAATCACAGTACTCATTTATGATCTTAATGTTTACAAATCTATGACTTCTCACCTTAATTCTAAGATGAGGTCAGAAAACTTACAGACCAAATTAGCTCTTTTACATGCAGTCACATGGCTGTATGTTCCTATGCTTTTCACACCAAAAAAATGCAATCATTTGCTATAAAAACCTGTTTTCAAACAGTACATACAAGTCAAATTACGCCACTTGTCATATGTGCTCAAATTAACACAGAAGATGGTGCACAAGAAAAAAAAACATGCACGACCTTTGTCATCTAAAAACAGACGCAAAACACAAAGAAAACAACAAGTCTAGGAAAGCTATAGCATAATGCTGACCTGAGGATTAAATGCTTCAGTGCATCCTTCTCTGCCCCTTTGTCACTCTTAAAGTAAAAATACAGGGATTAGCTATTTATAAAAAGAAATTTAGGAGAGACCATTGTAAATATATATACACTGCAGTGAATTACTCTCATCATTTCCAAGTGTGTATATGCTTGAACACAGATCTTATAAGCCTTTATCTGTTTTAAATTATGCATTTTAGACAGCCAGGTAGGAAACTCAAGGAAGAAAAATCCACCAAGTATTTTTGAATTACAAGTCACTCCTTTCGCAAGTTGGAGTCTGGGTAAATATCCTTGGACACTATCGTTATGGATTTGCCCTGTTCTTACACCCATTTCATGTTGCTTTCCTTCTGAGAAAAGATACTAGGCTAGCTAGACCTTTGGTTTGACTCCATACATTATGTTCTTATGCTAAAAACTTGATCTATTGATCTATATAGGCATAGATATACCTGTGTTACTGCTCTAGCCTTTCTAGCTTTTGCAAACATTTTCTGTGGCTATTTATGTAGACATAATTTTGTTATCATTCTTACAGACTATTTTTCCATTTACTAGGCTAATACCATGCAGACCACATCAAGACCTGCTAGAATAGATACACATTACATATTAGGAGAAGCATGTATCAAGACATAAGTAAACAAAGCTAAAATTATAAAAGGGGTATAATGTTTTGTAAAAGTCATTTTTTATTAACTTGTAAGAAAATGATCAAAACAACTGAAAGACACAGCATTTCAAAACATTTAGAGATTTGTAAAGGAGCTCATCTTAACACCCTATTTTAGAGTGAAGTCTTAAGGAGCTTTGGCACAAAAAACACACAAACACACTTACAAAACCAATGAATAATGGAAGAGGAATAAATCCACTGATTGCTAGTCCAGACCTCTGTCTACATATTTGCATCACAATTTTAAAAAAAGGCTAAAGGGAATATCAACCATGCTTTTATATATTTTTTTAAAAGAACTGCCAACACTATAGCTGCTCTGAACACAGAGAACGAAACTAAGCTTGGCTCAATATCTCTCGCACTGAAGAGCGGTCTTTCCCCGTCTTCATGAGGGGCCTCTAGGTCCATAGAGGCTAACAGAGATGCCAAATCATTACTGTGCAAAAACATGTGAAGAAACAAAGTGACAAAAGGTGCAGGCTTCTTATATTAGTCATTTTAAGGTTTGGAAGTATTGAAGGGTAAGTTAATCTCAAAGGTGAGGTAGCTAAATTAACACAGGTAGAGCATTTAGAGCATAAAGCCAAAGCAGTTATCCCATGCTTAAAATCTGTAAGAGTAGCTAAAGCCCTGAGGATGGATATAAAGTTAGAAAGAGGAATTTCTGAACATGGTTAGCATATTTCAAAGACTATTCTGTATTTCCTCTAAGGCACCAGCCTCTTATTTTATGCCACCATTACTGTTGTACTCAGCCTCCCATTGGTATCTCTCACATGGCGTTTTAATTCTGAAGTTCCTTTGGACTATGGTGATTCCTGGGGCACGTTGATGTAACAATTGCAGTGTAGCAGAACCGTATTTTATCTATCACCCTACATATGGTAGGGCACTTCTTTAAGAACAGACCAAATTCCCTACAATTTGAGAATACCCCGCATATTTCAAAGTTCATTAGTAGACTGTTTAACCTTAAGTCAGACATCTCTATAATACAAACATTTAAAAATAAAACAAAATAGTCTCAATGAATCCATTTAGAACAGGGAAACCAACCATGGCAGGGGGGTGGGAAGGGAATGCATGAAGGCTCTTTGAACAAAAAATTTCAGTAGCATGTCAAAACCTGTAACAACCTGAACACCTGTTTTGTCTTAAAAAAAGACTTCTCCTATGGCTAAAGCTTAAGTAAATCATAAAGAAGTACCTCTTTGGAGATGAAGCCAGCCAGTCGCTTGTTGAGTCTTCCATACACAACTTTCTTCCCATGGAACGTGAAAAAAGACAATCCTTTAAAAGCTTTTCCCTTGGGGATTCTAAGAGGCATGCCTCTAATACTAGGAATGTTAGGCAATGTCCCCCCCCCCCCCAAATTTTGCATTATTGACAACACCAATATCTAATACTTAAAAAGCTGCAAATAAAGTAAGTGTAGAAGAAACTTGGAAAAAGTTAAACGAGTAAGGGGTTTGGGGCAAGGGGGAAAGCCTTGCACTGTGCGATCCAATACCAGCTGGAGAACCAGAATTCCTTATTGGAGTATAGCATTTTCATTGTATTAACAAAGTGCTGGAATAAATCCAGGAAGATGCAGAGCCTGAAACAAAACTGTGTCATAAGGTATCAAGCTCTTTAAAATTTAATGTATTCTCTTCTGAAATTACTATTATCCCAAAAGATCAATTCATGCTTTTTCATGGAAGTTTTCTTAAGAATCAGACAATTCTTTCATAGATGCATCTTAAGCAAGCAGGCAGGGAAAAACTGAATTCCAAGCCAGTATTTTCGCATAGACCAGAGTTCTGATATTCTTCAAAGTTTCCTATTGAAATAGCCAACCAATACAAGCCCTCCACTGCATGAATAGTCAGTAATCCCTCGCTGATGGTACAAGAGATCACAAAAATATATACTAGCCTTCCATAAGTCAGTTCTTTACAAGCCAGGAATAGTTGATGGCATAGGGTAATTTTGGAAAATAAAACCGGGGGTGGGGGGGTGTCAAACCCCATGAGCAGGTACTATTTTTCCTATGACCTTCTCATAAAACTTTCCCACCATTTCATATTTTTCTTGTCAACTTGCAAATAGTGTTGAGATTAATCTGCTGCATTAGAAAAAATATTCTCAGAGACCAGAATTCTGTTATTGCATCAGAAATGGAGACAGTTAAATGTCTCCCTGGTAGAGGCCTCTAACCTGTCTATGTAATTCTCTTTACCAGTTCTGAAACCTGTCAACATGTTATTTAACACACTGACATGGCTAATAACTATATCTTAGCTTTAAAGCACATAATACATTCTTCTGAAATCAGTTCTGTTATTACAGGATTGAGGCTTAGTTTAACTTTTTTCAATTGAAGCAGACTGCCATGAACCCTTACAAATGTCTGTGAAACAGCTGGATCCACAACAGTAAAATTCTAGAAGATAACAAAAGAGAACAAGCTTAGAACAGGCAGATCCTTTGTGACTGACTTGATTGCATTACTATTTTTTACTGACAAAACAACAAAATTAGTAGCTGGAAGTCCTCAGCAGACTGAAGATATATGGCCTTTAGAGGTGTGAAACAGCGTAGCATAAGTTTACTCTCTTAATTCTTATCAGGTTGAGATGAGGTCTATGCTACAGAGTGAAAGATGGCTTAAGTAGTACAAACAAAAGATAATATTAAATGAGAGTGGACAAGGTTGAAGGTATCATTGTTAGTCCTATTTAATACTTTCATTAATGATCAGGAGGACAGGGTAAAAAGCATGATAATTAAGTTTGCAGATTAGAAGGATTAGAAACATGAGCAGAAATTACCAGGAAAATGCAATTTGGAAAAATCACAGGCTAAGAAATCTGGGACAAAATAATCCATATAGCCAGCCTACACATTTTCAGTAGTAAGGAAAACTGGAACTTGATAATGTAATAAAACAGTAAATACACACACATATATGTGTACATACATACATAGTCTGGGACTGATACAGAGAAGAATTCTGTATTTGACTATACACTACGGTTGATAGAAAAGCATGGAAAATTTCAATAAGGTATTTTGAAACTTCTCTAAACTGATTTTGTTCTTTTAAGAAAACTTTATGTAAAGATTACTTAGCCTCCAAGATGGAAGGAAAGTTTTGATTATCTAGGGCGATCAGCTGCAAAATACAGACTAAAATTCACCTATGAATTTAGGCAACAGGTCACAGTGTGTCTGATCTCTAGAGTTAAATCTCCAGGCTCTACCAGTAAAGCTATATGCTTAATAGGGAATTCATTTCTAGGAGCCTTTACCTAGAAAGATAGATAAGAATCAGAAGCAATTCAAAGAAAATCAATGAAAAGGGTAAAGGGCAGTGAGAGTGGTTTAGAAATGAAGATTAAAAGGAGCTGGACACATTTATGGCTACAGGGTAACTCAAAAGGGTGGACCAACCTTCCAATGAATGAAAAGACACTCAGTATTAGAGAGACAAAGCATTTACTCTCCAGACTAATTAACACAAGGAAAACTTTTTAAAAGTCTATTTTACAGCAAGATATTCTTGGCTACAAAGTACTATCCTACGTGAAGCTGCAACTTTTTCAAGCATGAGTCAGCCAAACCACAGTAAATGTATATCACGGGGGACAGCTCTCACTAGCACTTAAATCAACTGGTTGACTTCACAAGTCTGCCCATCAATAAATTAATTCTAACCAAGACATTCATTTGCTCATTTACTAACATCTTAAATAAAAATAATGCATCTTTGTCTGCCTAATGAAATACCTTGGCTCTTTAGCCCTTTAAAATACACATTAGTCCTAGTAACTCTGTGAGCTAACAAAGAGTAGTAGTAAAATGGAATTTAATCCTAAACGTAAAGGCAGAAGTAGAGATATACAAGCACTTTCCTCACACATTAAACAATGGCAATTGGTCAGCATAAGAAGGATCTAAGATAAATGCAGAGGAGTATTTCAAATATTATATGTATGAAGATACACAGACATAACCTTGCAGTGCCTCAAACACCTGAATACAAAGACAACAAGCAGCAAAAAAGCTCCTTACTGTGTTTCTTGAAGCTTGGTTTTAACTCTTGCACTTCCTGCTTTTATTCACCTATTATAAACATGACAACTGAAAAGGTCAAAACAGAGGACTCGTTAGCTACCAGCAACAATAATCCCACAAGTCTGTGCAGATTCCAAATCAATGACAGGCTGGCACAACAATGAATATAGAGATAAAGTAATTTTACTCTGTAGCCTAAGCTATGGCATCATAAAAGCTCCCAAATAAATCTTGGTAAAACAGGAAAGTTCTAGTTTGCAAATTTGAAACTAGAAGTGCCACGTAAGCCTGTTAGGTTTCGCAGTTAAGCACAATACACAGTTCACCTGGCTTTTCAGAGAAGAGTTCATCAGAAAGAAGAGAAAGCTAAACCAGACTGACTCATCTTCACAAGCAAAGCATTATTTATACCTGGCTAATTGGTACAAGTGCCATTCCCTGAAAAACTTCCACGATCATCCAAGTTTGCTTACATCCAGCAGATACTTTGAATCAGGCCGTCTCTGCCATTTAGTGTCAGCCAGCTAAACTACTCTAAAGAAGCTGCATTTGTAAACTATGTTTGAATGTTGCAATAATGCAACTACAGAAAGCAGCTATTCATTGTAACTCTACTACTTTGATTCTTAAAATTGATTTTAAAACACACAATCAACATTTTTATAAAAACACTTGAAGTTAAATCATTTACCCTTATAAAAAAAAATCTAATTACAATAGATTGTCATCACGTTTCCAGCAAGGTGTAATTATTCCTTTCCTCTAATAGCAAAAAGCAATTAAAACAAAATAGAGCAATGATCAGTTAAAGGAAAAGAAATGAGATGGAGTCAGTAGGCACAAGATCAGATTTTTACAGAGCTATAGAGATTAGAACCACACAAGTATTTAAGGCCACATCCAAACATGGGATTTGAGCATTTGAAGTAGGTCTTATCCAGAAACTAGTCATCTAAAACTAGATCTAGTAGACAAGAGTACCACCAGTGTGATAGAGACAACACCAGGCCCAACAAGAAAGCCTTAATCTTGCAGCACTCAGATATACATACTTTACTCATATTTCTGGGCAGCTGGAGCTCTGCCTCTGTGCATGCTCAGACCTAGCCCAGATCAAGCAGCACAGTGTCTGGCTCATGCCTATGTTGGACTAGTTTTCAGAGAAGAGTCTTTCCATTTGCTGTGTCTTCAGTAACAGTTGTTCTCAACGCACTTTACTACACTCTCCCAGGGTTGGGCTCCATGTAATAGGCAGCGCCTGCCAAAGTTTTCTTTGAAGGAACAGCTGCCAGAGACTGATGGGGGAGTAATGTCTCCATTTTATGTAATTATCTAGGTGCTGCAACACACTCACCAAAAGGCAGCATTCTTATTCCAGCCCCATCTGCTGCCTGTCAGAGACAGTGTCACCTCAACTGCTAGGGCTGCAGGACCTGCATTTTGCCCACCTTACTATCAGCCTTTCCCCCATCAGGCCCTTCACTGCTGCTGCTGAACCTGGACCATTTTTCAGGAAAGAAGTCAGGATTCATTGTGCGAGGAAAGCAATACAAATTTAGCAGTTAGGGTAGTATGTGATGTTGGGAGCTCTGAGCTGCACTCCCAGGATTATTTTGACATACTAACTGCACCCAGAGGTGCTAACAGACACGGGCTACAGTCTCTTGGCACACCTCATTTGAGATGCACCACATGTCAGTTGACTTCAGCACACAACCTTCACAAGTAATCCTTTTGGAATAAGGGGCGTTAGAGGGGGGGAAAAAAACAGTCATTTATCCAGCTTTAAACTAGTATCTCCTTCAACAGTTACATTATAGAGCTGCTAAATCTCTTCAATTTTTCAGCTGTCAGTTACGCAAACAATTCATGGTTATGAATACTTTTATCACCTTAATCCAGCAAATTATTTAAAAACACCTGTTTAATTTTAAGCATATAAGTAAATCCAAAAAACTTCCATCAATTAAGCACATGCTTTAAATCTTTGCTAAGCAAAGCCTTTTATCAATCCTTTTCTGAAACATACCTAAATAAAGGGAACAGTTGAAGTCTACGAGTTTAAGCATGTGTGGAGGCTTTTGTCATCTGTGACTAGAATTAATAAAACGTAAAGTCAATTCATGACAAAGATGGTTGCTTAGGAAATCTGACTGCACCTGAAAAATTGCTGATTAGCTCTGAATTTATAGCTGATAATTTTTCTTCACATTGCCTTCCATAAAATTTTAATTCACTTCTACAGAAACGCACATAGTGTAGGATAATTCAAATTACAAATAAAATGTGCTTGCTTTGTAATAAAAGATTAATACAGCCAGGCTTTTAATGGTGTTTGTAAAGCCTCTAAAATTTAACCAAAGAGATAAGAAAATATACATACACCACAATATTTAAGGAATCCTAATCTGCCATCACAGCAAAAGGTTTCAGAGAGTCCCTCCCTAATGCCCAAGCTTCCTCTGCATAGCACAGGGCAATAAGACATAAACAAAGCCAATCACTTCAGCAAATTTGGGGGAGTCATGCTTATATTCCAATGTTTATTCTACATCCTCAACCAAATCAGAACTTTCAAATCCCTTCTCCTTTTCACAAAGATCACATTATCTGGCAATTTATCACAATGGCTTTTCTTTTTTACTACCTGAACTTCCCTGGAAGATTTTATATTCTGGAGGTGTCTACAGGGTCTGTTTTTTAAACAGGTTCGAACAATCTTCTGCTCATACTGTAAAGCCAGGCAAAGTATGAGCCTGCTCCAAACCAGAACCCATGAAGTTATGGTGACACACAGGCACTGGAGTAATCTTCAAAATACCTGTTTAATCCAAAAGGAAGCCACATTCTCTACCAGCTAGTTTCTTAGACATCTGCATTTTGGCAAGGTTGAACAAATGAATGCTCTTACCATACCTCAACCTGATCAGATGTTCCTCTCCGAGTCCTAGGAGCGGCCCACTCAGACAGGCCCACTGAGAACATGTCTAACTCATACAGCCACAGCAAGGGAGGGCATTACATGGGCCAGTGCAGGCAGCCAAAAAGTTTCCTCACCCCACATCCCAGACTGGCATGACTTCTGTACTAGTGAGCGCTAACCACTCATATGGACTTCACACACAATTTTACTAATAACATAATGATACAGGTTTGGGGCCCAAGTTGATTCATTCTCCTCTAAGTAGGAGCAAAGACACAGTTTGTCCTTACTCTTGACACGCTAACCTGCACCTGACTGCATAGACACGCTCTAAATCACCCCAGGCATTAACTGGGAACTCACATGCACAAAAATCAAGGTTGGTTGCTTAGTTAGGGAGTCAAGCCACTCAGTATTAGCCACTGCCATGCTGAGCATCTTTGATTCTCACACTTAATTCCCAGTCACTGTTTTAATTATTTGCATTGGTCACTATGGGCTTACAATTAACCTGGACAGAACAATCAAAAGTGTCAAAAGACAAGACCTACAGCCAGGTTTAAAGTCACTAAAGGGAGAAACTTCACATGCCTAGATACCCACGTAGAAAAACCATTTAGTATCATTTTAAGAGGTAAAAATCAGGGTTAATAAGTAACAGACCATAGTACTGTTTAAAACAGTGTTTTGAGCTAAAAAAGATAACGTGTGTGTTGCTTTCTCTTGGGGAACAAGAAGTGATTTTTGTAGTTCAATTATGTAATTTAGACTGACCAAAAACCAAAACAACAAAAAACCCAAAACCCACAAAACCAAACCACACTAACTCAAGAAACAAAATCCATAAGCAGCATTCAGATAATGAGGATCCTGTTCAGGCGAGGATCACTACTGATTTATTGTGGAATAAGAACATAGTCCTGTAAGAATTGTTTTTTTGTTTGTTTGTTGTTGTTGTTGTTGTTTGGGGGGGGGGTTGTTAAAAGAAACAAAAATCCTGGAAGACTGATGCTTTTAGCCTAACGCAGATCTTTTGAGTCCACTGCTAGATTTGAAAAGGAGACCTGACCCTCAATTGCATATACTGGAAGCATGTCTGGCAAATCTGGAGAAACAGTAATGAAAGCCTGGCCAACAGAAGCCAAACTCAGCCAAGCTGGAGAAACAGGAAATCTTGCCATGTTGGGGCACCTTTTGTGGCGGGGAGGGGAGGGAGGAAAGAGAAACCTTCCCAGAAATACATGAGAATCCCCAAGGGGAAGGGAACAGGCAGTTGTAAAGGGAGAAGAAAAGGTTAGATGCAGTACAGGTCAAGCCAAAAAAAGATTACTGTGAGCTCCTTGCTTACAGACAACTCAACCTCATCAACAGAGGAGCATTATTGTCAGGAAGTTTGCTGTTTTCTAATAACCAATAATATTCTTTTCAGCTTTGTGTCTCACATGTAAAAGCAACAGGGTACCCATAAATTCTATGCAGGTCTAGTCTTCGACTCTTCAGGAGCTACATAGTGGCTACATGAAGGTAGACAGAGAGTACGTGGAAAAGCTCAAATATTTGGTGCAATCCTAGGAAGAGGCGTGTTTAATAAATAAGGAACTGGCAATCAATAATGAATGCTAAGGACATGCAAGGTCTGTTTAAGACAGAACCCAGTCTGAACACAGAGTGCATCTGAGGATGAGCAGGGCATGTATTCCCTTCCGATTCCCTGGTTAAAAAGACCTAAATATCAATCAACAGGGTTACCGGACAGCTACCTGGCAACTGAACAAAAAGAGCTACTCCATGACAGTTTGCCACACTAACTTCCCCTCTCAGTCACTTTAGATTACTGGACTTCATCTCTGCCCAGAAGAAATATTTGAATTCTGACCTAGCTGCCTAATTTTATTAGTAGCTTCAGTGTTCATAACTCTTTCTATGGCTGATGCTATCTATCTGGAACTGGGTGTGGGGAAGATTCATAGCAGGAAAAAAATTTCTAGGGCTTCACAGGTCACATTCAGACAAAAATTTCCAAAGAAACTGAAGCTCTATTTATTGTGACCTACTGGATTTGGTCTCCTCAGCAAAAGTTTTTAGGTAAAAAGTATACTTTTAATGCATGTTCTCTGGTTACTGAATTGTAAAGGGACCTGAGTCAAGGGCTCACATTCATAGACTAATATGTGCTAAATACAACTTGCCCTATGTATAGTCCAGCTTTAAAATGCATTAAAGTATTTTAGTTTGCACGCTTCACAAATGCATCTTTTATCCTAGTTTAAAACTGCTTCTATATTCAATAGCAAGTCAAGAGCATGGCATTGTCCCATTTTTTCATAGGCACCATCTTTTTCCCTTTAACAAAAAAAGAAAAAGTACGTACCAGAGCCACATGGCTTCTTACCTACAATCAAGAGATTTATCTCCTTAAGAAAAACGGAGCAGATAAGAAAGGATGATCTATTGCAATGTGCTCCAGCAGGCTGTTACAGCAGTGTCCCAAGTAGCACTGACCTGTGCTTGGTTACACCAGGTTTGTTATGGCCCTCAGACATGTACTGAGCTCCATCCCAGCAAAGAGCATGCCTTGAACATGGGAGGCATTCTAATACACAGCATATCAACTACACTTACTATTTCTGTCCACCCATCACGCAGAGAATAGGAAAAAACACCCTCTGCTTAAATACATCTGCCATTGCAAGCCAATAAGAAAAGCTTTTAACTAGAGATACAGTAAGAACAGGAAGAAAGTTGTCTGCTTGCTCTCAGGCAGCTGAAAATACTTTGGGTAAGCTTCAAGGCAAATAATTTGAAAGTAGTCTCTGAATTAAATGGAAATATCCCTACAAGAAGAGTTGGAGGACCAGAGAAGATGTGAAGAGCCACCTACCATCTGCACACAAGAGATTGGCTCACTTCTAACAGTGAACCTAATCCATACATGAGTTGTCCCTGCAAATGCGCTACTTCTGTTATAAAAGATGAGGTTCCATAAAATAGACCACTGACACTTAAGATCTTTAGCCTGTAGAGTCCACAGACCACTAGAAGAGTAGATTGAGACATACATTGTTGTCCAAGTTCAAGGAACCCATATAAAAGAAAATATTCTCTCATCTTTGAGTAATTCCTTCCACCACTAATATAGGGACTTTTTCTTTTATCGTGTGACAATTTACATAAAGATTAAATTGGATGGAGCTGGTGGCAGAAGGAGCTGTGGTAATGTGATGGGCACATGCACATCTTATCTCCAGAAAGCTCAACATAAACAGCTTGATAAAAGCTGCTAGCCATAAGCATTGGTATTCTGTCAAAATGAATGATACCTATACCACAACAGGTCAGAGTCTTTTTATGAATGGGACCCTGCACAGAGGTCCCTATAGAGTTCTTCTCCATATAGAGATTTATGAGCACAGTTTTGGATCTATTGATTTACTGTAACCTTTTCATTCTGGGCTGCAATCCCATTAGCTTTCACAAGGGAAAGACAGCTAGGCCCCATTCCTGACCAAATGTGGGGCTGGCAAGAAACATCTCTGCTGCAGGCAGGTGTACCAGGATGATGCAATAGTTGGGCATCTCGTGTCCTTTGCTGAGCAAAGGAGTGGAAGACGTTGCCATGGAGCAAATGCTACATTTGCAAAGAGAGATGAACATCATTAACACAATCTCTATAACACAGTCTCTAGCATTTCCAGGAAAGAACTATCCAAACTAATTTAGGAATAGAAAATTTGCCTCAAGAAATTTCCCTTTCAATACCATAAATGTTTCTTGTTCATTGTTCTATCACAATGTGTTGCAGAATAAAGCCAAACAGATATTATGAATCAAGTGACCCAGGATCATAAGTCTCAGGCCAGGAAAGAATTACTATGCAAGGACATTACATCAGGCTGGTGGGAAAAGAAGTCTTGCTATCTTAAAAAAGAACCACAAATGCTTCTTATTTAGTGACACTCCATGTAGCTGTTTGAAAAGTAAGCTGAGATCAAGCAGTGTTGAAAGCTACTGCATGATTATCTGATTAGGAATCCTTCCCATTGGGAGCAAAATGACTGCTGTAGTCTGAGATGACTACCAGTCAGAGACATTCTGGCTGATTCAGTCTACAGCAGCAAAATTCTAGCCAGAAACTCACTGAAGTCTCTCTCTTTCTCCTTCAAAAAGTTTATCACTGTCTGCAAAGCAACTTAGTATTCTCTAGAATGAAAGTAGTTGTAGGAAGTTATTTTAAATCAATTCTGCAATTGCATCCACTTACAAGACACTTAGCAGCTTTCTGTGATAAGAATGACTTGACCTTGAGCAAAGTACAATTTCTTATTTGTGACAGTAGAACTATGAAATTATTTCTATTTTGACACAGGAAGGAAGCAGGTCTGATGGTCACTCATCCTTACATGCATCAGATATTGAGCTATACAACAAAACAACCAAGTTGGCCAAGTTCAGCTCATTGAATTTACTATGGCATTTTATTCAGATAATACTATTAGTCTGTTCCACTTACATTCCTCCTTCTTCCCATATTGGCCACAAGTCAGTTATAATACACATGTTGCTTTCTATAGAGGAATAAATTCTCACCGAGTGTAATCTGGCATAGGTCTCTTTCATTTAAAAGTCTTACATGAATGCACACAAGCTGGAAATCTGGCCTATAGCCTCCACAGCAATTGAAATACATGAGGGTGCTTTGAGATGAAAGGTGCTTTCTAGAGAAAACACAGCATTTTGTTATACACTAGAGCAGAGCAAGCTCTAAACTAATGATGGGCATTACTTCCTGGGATTTAACAGCTCCTTAACTCAGCTTCTTTTTAATGTTTATAGGTAGCCTCTTGGCCAGACAGAGCACTTCTGAGCATTGGTAATGAAAAAGAAGTAATAAACCACAGGGCAGCAGAAAGTCAGTGAGGTTGTATTTGAATCTCTTGTAGTTCTATCTACTACAACACTAAATCAAAAGAAAAGAATTCTGTCTGTTCAGTGGGATTTGCCCATCATCATTTATCCTTTGTTCCTAAGCCATTAGTACAATACCAATTGACCCATACTCATTTTTTCCTCTGTTTAAGCCTCAGTTTTCTGAAGAAAAGTGTTTGTTTTCCTCCTTGTCTCCACCTAGTAGCCCTCAGCCTTCAGTGAATTCTTGAAAAGGAGTCTCTATCCACAAGAAACAAAACCAGAAGAGGGAGAAAAACAGGTATTAATGAGAGACTGGATTAGGCCAATGAGTTCCACAGACTTCTAACTGCTTGCGCAGAGCAAAATGGAAGAATTTCAGGGCCTCAGATGGATATGGAGGCCTGGAATAGAAGATGAAAACAAACTGTGATGAAGAAAGTTTAGTGGAAAGACAACTGCATGGTCACCTATAGGATTTTCAAATTATCACACTTAGGAAAACATAACCACAGGAATCAGCTACAAATCTCTAATCCAAGATAAAAGCAAGCCAGGCATTTAAACATTAGCAAAAATAAAGGTTTCCTGCTGAGCTGGAAAAGGGTACACCCTTTTGTGCAAGTTATTCCTTGCATCTTTTTGCCAACCTTGTTAAAGCACCAGTTAAAGACAACTCCAGTGTGGGATGTATTTCAATTATTAGAGGTTGGGTTCCTCCAAGTTTCCTATTACCAAGAACTCTGCACCTCTCTTGCTTTATTTCTACCTAACTACCTTGTTCTAATTTATAGCTTTGCAGTAGCAACACTGTAGTTAAAACTGAAATAGCACTTTCATTCTAAACCACTATTTTATTCTTTTCATTTGAGTTCATTACTTCAGTTACCATAAAAATGTGCTTCCTGGCAATCCCTGTCCTCCTCCCTCCCACCTCAGCAGAAAAATGTTTGTCATTCCCCAAGGACACTGGATGGCTGATCCTGTACTCTTTCATAGCCTGTAGATTTGTCTTTGATGACAACTTCTGGAGGTAAAAGTCCACAAGGCTACTGCTGTCATGTTTGCCTAGAAGAGAATCTGAGTTTTCAGAGAATGTAAAGGAATGTATGTTTGCCCTATATACATGAGCAGAAGGAAGGAGGAGCATCTTTTACCCCTCTGCCCTGACAGCACTTTACTTCCCTATTTTGAGCTTTCCTAGATTCCCAGGGGACCTGCCTGCAAACTTTACAAGAGATGCACAAAGGTCAGAGTGTATGATAGTTACACTGAAAGTCACACTGTTAGTTACATTGACAGTCTTGGGCTGTACTTACCATGCAGGCTCCTCAGAGAGCAATAGGGTGGCTTTAGTTACAGCCCTATTACTCTAAAGAGAAAGCAAAACAAGTCCATGAGTCTTAAGTTCCTCAAGCTCATTCACCATTTGATTGGTTAAAGAGAGACACAAAGCAGCAGCAAAAGGGCAGAGCAAGCTCTTTCCATAAAACATATGCCCCTTCAACAGATGGGTTGAAGTAATGAGCTTACTGAAGTTTCACACAAAAGGACAACCACCCTCTCCCAATTCTGTTCTTTGGAAATTTGTCACCTTTATTAGCAGTTTTTATTCTGCATAAACTTTCAGTGCTATTTCATAGTTTTCCCCAAATCCACTTTTTTTTTTAAACTAACCTAGAATTTTCAAAAACTAACCAAAGCTTACTTTAATTCAACAATCCGTAAAATTCCTCTGTTTGTGTGCACGCTTATATCAAGTACTGGAAAATCTCCAACCCTGTGGAGAAAAATGGTCACACTAAAAATCCCTCAAAACAAAAACTTTAATATAGCCCTATTTTTCATTCCTTATTTACAAACGTGACAGCTCCTCAAACAGCCTTCTAGTTTGTTTGTTTTTGATGACATGATAGCTGTCATGGCAGAAATGGAATAAGAAGCAAGAGCAGGTGAAAATCTTGGGGTCAAAGTTAAATGGTGGATAAAAGCTACTCAGCTAATAGCAACCTATCTAACCCACAAACAAGTCAGCTCTTCCCCCTTTTCCAGGCTGTACTTCACCTTCAGCCTGTGGAACTAGAAATGCCACTTCTCAGTGCTAGCTGCCTGTGACCAAGAAAAGCTACTATGAACTGGCCACCTCCATTATACAGATTGTGAATTGTCCTCTGATGCATCTGTGTGATGGCCTTTCTGTGTAATAGGATGCAAGATTAGATGGTTTACTGGGAAATTGGAGCAATTGAAAAAAAATATAAATATTATGGAGGGTTCCTGGCAAGATTTGGCTCTTTTTTTTTTTCCCCCCAGAGGGCAGGAGGAAAAATAACAACAAATTCTATTGATTTCTGCCCACTCCTCCTCTTTCATTTATTTTCATTTATAACAATTTAGAGTATCACTGTTATTATATAATTGTCTTCTGTTGTTGAAAATAGGTCAGATAGGATTTTTAAGTTTGCTGACTACTGAATTAGTTCAGTGAGTACTGTGCATAATGGTCATACTTTATAAAAATCAATAAATAATTACAGCATAATGGAGATGCCTCTTAATGAGCTAAATTATAGATGCTGTTTTGTGATCCTAACTCGCGTCTTTGTGCCACCTTTTTTCTTCTTCTTCCCGGCATTTTGAAGGGCAAAACCAAACATGAATGCAATGATGCAATTTGCAAATTCTGAAGGCAGAGCTTCCAAACCATCTGTTGTTCATCACAGATTATGTAGCCTGTGTCATCTCCAAATTAAAAGGATCCACTGTTTTTCTTCAGCCTAAGCAGGGTCTACAAAGCAATTTCTAGTCAACTCAGTCTCCTGGCTGTAACGATGGAAATGGAACATTGATCTTCCTATCCCATCTGAATAGAAGAAGCATTCTTTCTACAGAAACTTAATTAAAAACACATCTTCTATCACAGAAAGCTCTGCTATCTTCTACTTCACATCACAGAATATTTTTAGGGCTTTTTTTTTTAAATAATCTCCTCTTTCAAATAAATTAAGGGAAATTAATTTCTTCCCACTATGCTCCAGGAAAGATTGAGATGCCTAGCCTGAGAAACACACTAGAGAAGCAGCAGCCAAGGCTCATTGGTACCTGCCCTGATGTTTGCTGTGACTGTGTAGTGATGCTTAGGGACATTTCTGCAGTCCAGATCCTTTGCAGTTCAAAGATGTCTGGTCTTCGTCCTGAAAAAAAATCGTCAGGACTGGAAGCAAGAGTCAAATCTGACTTCAGGAGCTCTTAAAAACAACAACAAAAACCAAACTATAGACAAACATCCTTCAAGGAAAATTCAAATTTGCACCCCCTAGCAAAACTTCACAAAACATCTCCATATTTAGTGAGAATCTATTACTTCTGCTACTTGAACAGTTTGGTCACAGACTTCATTTACTCTTGATAGAAGCAGAATACATCATGATAGAAAAAGCGGAACAGAGGAAAAACAAAACACCTCTGATTGTTTTAAACAGATTGTTACCCAGCAAAAATACCACTGGCAACCCAGTATTTAAGAAAGAAATAACAGTTTAATTTACTGAATGCAAATGACCTGCAATTTTCTGAGCCATGTAAGGTTTTTCTGTGGAAGACATGAGTTCCAGGATAATATCAAAGCTCTCCCTTCCTTAGGGGTGAACCACATCTTTGCTAGACAGCAAAAGACTAATTTACCCTTGCTTTCATCCTTGAAAAGGATGAAAAGCAAAAAAATAGTGTGGGAAAGAGCACAGGGGGAAAAAAAACAGGAAGAATGATATCTGTATGCTATGATGGAAAAGACCTAATAATTATGAAAGGAACCTAAGCAAACTTGACACTTGTGACATCTGGAGATTCAGAAGCTTTTGTCTTCAGGTTGAAAGAAGGGGAACCTCCTATGGACTAACATTAACCCTCACCAACCCAGCAGCTCCAGGCACTTAACATTTTTAACGAACTGTTCCGCAGCAGAGATGGCATGGTAACCAAGGAAAATGGAGTGAACCTTCTCATGTATCATGTCAGTCCTGGAATTGTGCTGCCCAGGATTTTTTTAACCGTTTTCTTAAAAGGGATTGTAAGGCTCCCCTGAAGTATGCTGTATTTAGGGAGAGGCTTCCCTTGCTTCAGATTTGATCTGACCTGTTCATATTTACAAGCTACATTTATTTCCATCCCTGCACTGCAGTTCACTGCTACTAAATTACCAAGGTAACAAGATTCTTTAATACTCACAATTTGTTTTCACCTGTTGTTACAGAGAGCCTGTTACTTCTGTTGTCAATCTCCTGGCCTTCTCACTGAGACTTAGTCTCATCTCCTCTCCTATGCGGGGTAGCTTTGGCATCATTTTCTATACATCTCAGACAGAAAAACCTTAAGAAAGACCATATCATCCACCTAGCAGAAGTCTCCATGCTTTGTAATGTTATTCGAGGAATACCAGAGCTTTATGCCCTAAGTGGTTTTTGTGTAAGCTCCAAAAGCAGAGATAACAGTGTATATATTACTTGATTGCTGAAGTAACTGGATCCCAGTAAATCTGTTGCAATAATTACCCAGTCTTTTGAAGGACAAATCTCATAGGCAACTGCTAGCAAACACAAGCCTTCCCTGCCCTGAGACAAGCAAAAGTCTGCTTTAATGGCACCAGGTCAGGACTATTAGCTCAAGATTACTGTCTCACCAACACCTCCCTGAAACTTTTGTATTGGAGTTGGCTCACCACCTTTGCGATTCTCTGAACGGACTCCTGCCGCTTTGCTGAATTTTACATCAGATGTTTTTAAGAACCCTTCCAGCTGGGAAAGAAGAAAACAACACACCCAAGTCTTCAAGAATCAATGTAAGGAAAACTTGTGCTTTGGCTTTAGTAACCAATCATGTTTAAAATGACTGAGTATCCCTGCTTGGTAAGCAGGGCTAAAAGGCTTTGCCTGCCACCCTCTGGCTCAGGGTATCCATATCCTGCTTTTCAGTCCAAAGGGAAGGGGTTTTCATTCAAAGGGGCAATCTTGAACACTTGTAGGCCAACAGCTCTGAAGGGTTGGGAGAAACACTCAGCCTACTACTGGTTTTGTTAATGTAGATTGAGCAGAAAGTTGGGCTGATCCCCTCACAAGACCTGCTATCATAGCTCATAAAAGAGCTTTCCAGGATTAAAAAAAAAAAGGAAAAAAACCACTTACTTTACTTCAACCAGACATACTTTTCTGATGTGTTGACCAAAGACCTTGCACTTTTTCTTTGAAGCCACTGGTAAAACAACACTAAATATCCAGGAAAGAAAAAAAATTGTCTGCATCTAGAGCTTTCCATTAAATAAAAAGTTGAAAATAAATCATTCTGACCCTTTTTCTTCCTTGCCAACACTGTTTCTAATGCTAATGTGTTCCTATTTCCTGACTGGCTTCTTTAAGGAAAAAAACAATGAAGGTACACATTCAAGTAATAGGATGCCTTTGTCAGTTCATTCAAAATGTGCATTTCTATCAGCCAAGCCTTTTCCTTCACACCACTAGAACGTCTGATTTTGCCCAAACTGCTACCGCCTATATGCACACAAAGTAAGCGATAATTCTCCTTCCTTTTGAAGCATTTTGCCTACCCTACTGGCTCACAGTGCACTTGGGTTCCACAGCAAAAGCAGCAGTGGAACAATACTGTAATGTATGCCAGTTCAAAATTATTCAAAATGTTGCAGATAATTTCCCCATCATTTTCATGTTCCTATGGCAGCATGCTACAATCTTTTTCCTCCTACATAAGACTCTGTAAAACAAGAAAAGATTACTGTAATCCTTTTCTTCCTATGTCACAAAAGCATTGTAATCTTCTCGCTATGTCAGAAGCAAATTTCTGTATGTAAACGTTAAGCTTAACTTTACAAAAGTTGCAGCAGCCTCCACTGTATTGGTAAGTAGTTGTGTAGGATATATATGTAGATGGATGGATCTCTCTCTCTCTCTCTATATATATATATATTTTTTAAGAGCGAGCACACTGATGGGAGGTTGAAGTTCTGGGCTGTAATTCAGGCTTCTTCCGGCATTTATAAACCACTCAGAATAATGCTTCCTTTTTATGAAACTTCAGATTGAGTTATAGCCTGGTATACAAGTGCCTGACACGCTCAGGTCTCTATGCAATGAATCCAGAGGTATCCATGCAGTTGAACATTGTCAGAGCCCCTTCTGAAGCGATTCTAAATGACCCGAACATATAGAAGCAAACAGTTAAGCAAGTAAAGGGAGGAATAGGAGGCTGCTCAACACTCTGGCAGCACCACAGCTCCTAAATGAGTAGAAAACGTTCCGGCTGAAATCAGAGACAAAACATAGATCCAGGTAGACAGAAAGCACAGGCCCTTATTTAAATTACAGCCTTTTCTGGGGCCTCAGAGAAGGCTGAGCCTGTGGCCTTCGATTTGTGTTCATCCTGGCACCACTAAGAGACCTTATAAGGCATATAAACTCATTAACTGATGACTGTTATGGAACCAGCACATCTCAGAGGCTTTATTATTAAAGAAATTCAAGCCTACTGGGAAGGTTCAAATGACAAGCTGTTGCAAAAGGAAGTAAGTGACATAGTGAGTAAAACGAGCCCTTTTCTTAAGCTCTCAAAACCTGAAGAGGTGTCAATAGTCATGTTAGCCAAAGAAACCAGGAGAGAGATATTCACTTCCTTGGCAATATTAAGATTCCGGTCCAAGACAAAAAATGCTTGGAGAGAAACTCATTTTGCAAAATGAATGGATTGTCTCCATAAATAGGCCTCAATATTGCAAAAACAATGAGTCTTATTCCCAAACAACTTCAACCTGGAACAGAGCACAGAGAAATATTAACCTCATTGAACCAAAGCACCAATATGAGACTAGAAAAACAAAAGTAATCATTCATCTGTTTTCCAGTTTGACATTATTCCATTATTTGTCTTGCATTATGAACAATATATGATTATACAAATATTACAGCCACAGAAGTCAGGAATGAGGATGAGGAGGCTGTCAGAACACATGCATAGCAGTTACCCGCTGGGTCTGAGACATCCCAACACGCAGGGTATCTGTCACTTGACTCTGAAGGAGACTCCATTTGAAAGCATCTCATATTGTACTGAGGATTATTAGAAGATGTAAATCTGCAGAGTACCTTCTTCTTTCACTGGACTTCCACTTCATCACAACTAAATTTGAAGGAATATTAAAAGTATACAACTTCAGGCTTTCTTCTTCTAGTCAAAAGTAAGATTAAGCATCAACAGAAATTTTGCAACCCAGGTGCACTTAACTGTCATATCACACTGAAGGAAAGAGTCAGTCCAGGGAAGAGATGATATCAGGTGAATGGAAGGACACACTGAGGACAGCTTCCAAAGCATAGCAGAGAAAAGTAGTGTCTCAAAAGAGAAGCCAAAGCTTATAGGTTTAATAAATTTACACAGAAGTCCCACTTCCCACCTACCCCTATAGTTTTAATACCACTTTTTTCTGTGATACACATGGAATTATCCTTAGAACTCCTCATTTCTACCGTGGACACTAGGTTTGACTCAAGGAGGAAAAATACTTGCAACTGTAACCAGGGAGAACAATGTGTCTTGCAAGAGCTGCTGAAAGAACAAAACAAAGGACCTGCCAGGTTAAACATTTTAACAACAAACGTACAGGGTTGTAGAACAGAATAAGGCAGAACATGTCTAGATTCCAGCTGATAGGGCTATACCAGTGAATAATCAACTGGCATGTGGAATTCAATTTCTTAGAGCAAAACAGGCACAGAGGAGGGGAACCACATTTTTCTGAAAAAAGGCCAGCACAGAGATTACCAGGCATCAAATTTCCACATAGAATAAGTCTTAAATGCCAGTGTTGGTCAAATGCAGAGGAAGCAGGAACACAGTCCTGATCCAAGGAAGTCAGGTGCTTTGCTGTTAGCTTCAACAAGGTAAAGATTTTATCCACAGAATCACATGTCTGAACAGGACTACACTGAAATATGTAAGGTTTTTTTCTTTTTTTCCTTTAAATCAGAACTGAATGGTGATATTAAGATGCAGACAGCAAAAAGCATATCCCCAGACACTGCACATTTGGGTTCAGAGTCAACCTTAAAGGTAACTTTACTGCAAGAGGTGTAAATAAACTTCACAGAACTTCTTCCACACTAGCAGCTTCAGCATGACTCTATTTCACATAAAGGCAAGACCTGACTATGCACCAGCTGTCTCCTTCCCCATCAAACCCCACATTCCAGTTTACAAAGAAAGTAGATCCAGGAGTGACACCAGATGAAAGTCAGTCACAGGGTGTTTCAGCCATTTCCCCATGCTGCAAAATGTGCTGGCAAGTCAATTAAAGGTAGCAAGTTAGATTACTCCTTGTTTGCTTGGGGGGGGGGGGGGGGGGTTGAGCACAGCATGCATGCAGAACAGAAAAGTTGATAAATCTGACCCAGAGGTACTACTCAGAAAAGAAAGATACTGGGATCCAACATCAATGTTTTCAGTTCTTGTTTTCTATGGATGGCTTGAAAGGGCAACCTCTATGGGTGACTTTTTGAAAAGTTCAGGTCTTAGGGGATTTTTTTAAAATGAATATTGAGCAACATTTGCTCATATTTATAGAGAGTTGCAGCACATGCAGTTCTCTTCCCAGGGAAGGGATAGTAGTAGATAAGGGTGATTAATACTGTGTTTGAAGACACTAATATGACAGGCTAAATACAGGAATCTAAGCACTGAACTAAAACACAGAATGAAGAACTGCAACTTGATCTTATCTGTTCTGGAGACTTGCTTGTTTTTACAGAAGCTTGTCTATTTTTGCAGGTTTGCTTTCAGGAAGCTACTTTGTTTGTTTTCCCCCCCCAAAAAAAACCACTTTAGTTTTAAGTACTTGAAGATATTTCCTGTATGTAATTCATCATGGCTGCTCTCAGCCCAAGGGCAAATTTATTTTAAAAAGTTTGCTGTTTATGGGGTTTGACACAGCTGATTAAAAAAGCTCATTCATTATTCAAATATGCTTTTTTAAGATGACAAGCCTTTATTTTGTTTTTTTGTACAGTCATTTACTCTTGTGTTGGCATACATGCTACAGAAGTTGCAGGACAATGAAAGATTAAATCTGTGCTATTGTTCTTCAAGAAGAAAACAGAATTGGATTGTATTGAAGAGATTACATACTTAGCAGAATGAAATTCTTCTGCTCTGTGTTAAGATATTATCTGGCCTAATTCTACTGACTTCAGTAAAATTAAGGAAGCAAAAAGCGTGGCTCTGAAGAAGCAATTTTGTTGGCTCTGTGGTAAGATATGGGGCTGTTCCAAACAAATGACCAGTTTCTCAGGACTTTACAAACTGTTTGTGAAACCATTTTTGAAAAAAATATTTTCTTGTTAAGTGAGAGAAGCCTGTCCAGTCCTTACCAAAATACTTCTCATCCAGCAAATCCTCCTAAACCAGCCAAATATGTTTACAGTGTTATTCTGCATTTGTTTCACGTCAGTGCATGGTGTTTAAATGAGCCCCACAGAAGTGTGGTTACATTTTTACTTTTACCATCCAGTTAAGATTAATGGCTCTAGCTGACTTCCTGTTTCCCAACTCTTTCCCCTTCTCTCAGTTTAAGAAACTTGCATAAAAGAAGGATTTTTCCTGGTAGGTAGATTTTAAACACGTCAACATACTACATTTGAATTTTCTAACAAGAGAAGCATTCTTTGTTATGACTGACCATTCAAATAAACAATCTGCCCTAACACATAAAATCATGGCATCTTATTGTTTACTTTTCCCCTTTGTTATTAAGATATTGCTGCTACTTCTAGAAGAGCATGAATACAGAACTGTATCCATGATCTAAGAGCCAGAGAAGTTAATAACATAGCCTATAGTCCAACACACACCTTGAAAGGCACAGCTTTGCTTTCTCTGTTCTTGGCTTTGTTTCCCCCTTACACTACACCAGCAGTCTCTATCCTGTGAGCTGGTTAGGGAGAGGATACGGCTGAAAACTTTCACAGGAGGAAAGGGCATTTCAGATTGTGAATAAGTGAGCTGGAATGGGAAAGAGTTCACCCTGCCGACAGCTCTTTTGGCAGGAACACAAGCCTAAAATGTTCCTCAAAGCACAACCTGAGAAACTAGGGGTTCTTAATGCCATCACGTCCTACCCACCCCATGTTTTATGTTAGCAAAGGGGGTGAAGGGGCTGTTTTAAAGCAGTATGCACTATACAGCCAATTCACTGTGCAGTCAAGTAAGCAGTAGTAAGTTCTGCTACAGAGCAGAATATACACATTCAGATGACACTACTTCTGTTAGGATATGATCTCAATAAGTGACTTCTGGTAGTAAAGCAAAATGGTCAGCAATCATGCCTAAGCAAGAAAAAACACATTGCTCTTTCCCCAAGAAATGCTTGATTTTACTGATCGAGCGCCATGCTGTTATTTCACTGACATGCTTCATGTGCTATAGAGATAAGCAAAGAGCTAAGCTTAACTGAAAATAAAAATAAACTCACTAGCAAATTGCAGTTCTGTACAAGTTTCTGGGGAAGGAGAGGGCTGCAGAAAAACAAACTGAAACAACAAATGAACCCAGACCCCAACAGCATCCAGCTCCATTCATCTTGGTTTGCTAACATAATGGAAAAAGGACTTTGCTCTAGAAGTGGATCAGGATGTGACATGTCAGGAAGAACGACAAAACATAAAGGTCTTTTGTTCTTGTAGTCTTCATCCAAATCAGAAAGGAAGAGCGTGTTAACCAAGCCCTGTGCTGTATCACTGTCTCATCTTGTAGAGAACAAGGCTATCTGAAATGGCACTTGCTTCTGTCCCCTTACCTTGAGTCTGTAGGGCTATGATTGCAGCAGTTACAGACTTGCAACAAGCATGATTCTAATGGGTCCAAAATTTCACCTATTCACACCACTCTTCAACTGGAGAACTATTACCCTTGTCAGCCTTTTTTATTATCTCCAGCACCTCACTAGGACATGTGGCCTTCTCCCCTCCCCTCAATTTCTATCAAGCTAGGAGGAGAATTTGAGATTCTCCTAAGGACACAGAAGTAGCTACCCTAACAATTCAAACATGAGATTGCTTGCTCAAAGCTACAGTAATATCAAAGAATGTAAGCTAATTAATTGAAGAAGTTTGCTGCAATCAGAAGTGCTCCTCCAAACTACTCTAGAAGAGAAAGATATTCCCTAGAAAAGTGATCAGAGAGGCTGTAACATCCTTACTTTTTCAGATGATTCCTTTCTCAAGAGTCACAGTGACATCCTTCACTTATTCAGGAAGCTAACCATGGAAGACAGGGGTGTGAAAAGCAGGTCTGCAGAATGCACAGAGGCAGAAGTGAAGGACTACATGAGTTCTTACCCAATGCAGTAAGCTAATAGAAGCAACACACTTACTCTTACAGTACACACTGTGTTTAGTTACAAGATTTAATAGCAATTATGTATATATTTCAAATATGCTCATGTAATGCAAATTACTCAATGTAAAGGAGAAGGGAGGACTCCGGAGAGCTGAAGCTATGTGGAAAGCAGAAGTTAGGCAAGAGGAAGGTCTGTCTTTATCTCCAATCATTTGCTTCATATCATATAGAAAAAAAACAAAACTTTAAACATATTTAAGACAAATTGCAGGTGGGATGCCAAGGAGGGATTGTTTTCATTCTTTTTGACTAATTAAAACTTTTTTTTCTAAGCAGAACTGGAAAGGTACTTTGATTTCCATTTCTCTAGTTTGTGTACATGCATGTAAGTGTGTGTGTGTGTGTGTGTGTGTGTGTGTGTGTGTGTGTGTGTGTGTGGGGACAGTGAGGTGGATTGAGAACTGGCTGAATGGCAGAGCTCAGAGAGTTGTGATCAGTGGCACAGAGTCTAGTTGGAGGCCTGTAGCTAGCGGTGTCCCCCAGGGGTCAGTACTGGGTCCAGTCTTGTTCAACTTCTTCATCAATGACCTGGATGAAGGCACAGAGTGCACCCTCAGCAAGTTTGCTGACAATACAAAACTGGGAGGAGTGGCTGATACGCCAGAGGGCTGTGCTGCCATTCAGAGAGACCTGGACAGGCTGGAGAGGTGGGCACAGAGGAACCTCCTGAAGTTCAACAAAGGGAAGTGCAGGGTCCTGCACCTGGGGAGGAATAACCCCATGCAGCAGTACAGGTTGGGGGTTGACCTGCTGGAAAGCAGCTCTGCAGAGAAGGACCTGGGAGTGCTGGAGGACACCAAGTTAAGCATGAGGCAGCAATGTGCCCTTGTGGCCAAGAAGGCCAATGGTATCCTGGGACGCATCAGGAAGAGTGTTGCCAGCAGGTCGAGGGAGGTGATTCTCCCCCTCTACTCAGCCCTGGTGAGGCCACATCTGGAGTACTGCGTCCAGTTCTGGGCTCCCCAGTACAAGAGGGATGTGGCACTACTGGAGCAAGTCCAGCAAAGGGCTACAAAGATGATTAGGGGACTGGAGCATCTCTCTTATGAGGAAAGGCTGAGAGAGCTTGGCCTGTTTAGCTTGGAGAAGAGAAGGCTGAGAGGAGATCTTATCAACGTGTACAAGTATCTGAAGGGAGGGTGCCAAGAGGATGGAGCCAGACTCTTTTCAGTGGTGCCGAGCGACAGGACGCGAGGCAACGGGCACAAACTGAAACACAGACACTTCCATCTGAACATGAGGAAAAACTTTTTCACTGTGAGGGTGACAGAGCACTGGAACAGGTTGCCCAGAGAGGTGGTGGAGTCTCCTTCTCTGGAGATATTCAAAACGCGCCTGGATGCAATCCTGTGCAATGTGCTCTAGGTGACCCTGCTTGAGCAGGGGGGTTGGACTAGATCTCCAGAGGTCCCTTCCAACCTCAGCGATTCTGTGTATGTATATATATATATATCTTATATAGACAAAATACATCTCAGCCAAAAGAAAAATAAAACTCTGAAAATATTTAAATTGAATGTTTCAACATCAGATTTTTTTTTTCTTTTCTTCTAAAGTGGTATGTCACTGAATCAACACTATTTCACTGTAGACAGAAGCACAGTCTGAGCCTGGATTCCAAGTGAGTTTCCTCAGAGAAACTAAGTCAAAGAATTTCTTTCCAACTGGACATATTTACTTTTTGATGTTCCACTTTGGCTTCGGATTAAATTCTGGATTTGCTAGCAGAGTGGAAACTAGCTAATTACGGGCTGTTCTCAAAAACTCAACTCTGCTATGCTACTTTCGATCCAACCAGAAATTGAAGAGGTGCCAGAAAACTTAGCAGCTACCCTATTTTGTGAGGGACTTCCAGGATCCAGGCATGATTTCAATGTACATCCACTTGAGGTTCTATTCTCATTAGCTGTGATATATTTCTCTCATCAGAAAGCTATATTCTGCACAGAAGAGATGACAGATTAACTATTTAGTATGCAAAAATGCATGAAAAGAACAACCTCCGTATTTAACATTATACTTACTCCTAATACTTGCTCTTAGGAATAATACTTAATACCTACTTGTAAGAGTAAGATTGCTATTTGCTGCACTGGAGCTTGGAATGGTTTACACAAAGTGATCAGTGACTCAGCTGAGCTTTGATAAAAATTTTAGTGACAACTTCTTAGACTCTAAACTTAATAGAAGACATATCTGTAAGCATCCTCCCAGCCACAGAACTAGTACTTGGTCTAACAAGGTTGTTTTAAAGAAATGGCAATAATCCAGCTATGCAAACAATAGATGAGAACTACTTGCTATATTGTGCAGGTTGCAGCACAATCTATCTTCTCTTTGCTGAAAACACAGTAATGATTATATAGCACTCTTAAGGTTTGCATTAGATAGACATGCAACACAAAATAGTCAAAGGCAGTTTAGGTAATAAAGTTGACAGTATGGAGCATTTCCCAAAGAAGCATTTCATTTGCATGTAATAGAGATATTTTAAGTTATTTTTGACATTGCATTACAATAACAACACTTGTTGACATCTACAGCATTTCAGTGACAAGCCTTCTTCCACTGTAATGAATTCAAAATTTTTTCCTATAAGCAATAAATGTTTAACTGAATTTCATGAAAGAAAAACCCAAAAAGCTAACCAACTATATTCTCATCGCTATATGCAAGATGAATTGGCTGTCTGAGCAAATATGCCATAGGACACCACCTTCAGGAGCTGGAGAAGTTAATAAGAGGAGGCATTTTGAAAGATAGCTCCATGCAGCTGGTCAGAGAGTGAAATCGTGAAGAATCCATACAGATACCACTATCCTTTGTCAAATGACAGAAATTCTTCCTTTGTTCCTTGTTAGTTGTCTCAGAAATGTTACTATGAGTCACTTTTATTCTTCACCCTGAATGGAGGCCAAAAACCCAGAGCCATGCAGAGCCAGCACACAGGGAGGGAGAGGCACATCCAACTGGCAGCTGGCTTTCTTGAAAAATCTGAGGCAATGAGAATGGTCTGGCAGAGAGGAAGAAACTGGACACCAGTCACAGTGGATCGCTTACAGACTATGGCCAGGAAAAGAAGTGCAAGCTGAAAACAAAGAGGACAGGCTCCTGAGCATCATTCACAAGACTGATAGCTTCTTGCTTTGTATTCAGGGAGTGTAAGGGCATAGGATTCCAGGAGAAAACTATATCTGAACTTGGGCTAAAAGGGAATATTCCAAAACAGTCTTTCCCTTTGAGGTTCTGTGCAAAATAGGAAAACTCTAATGTATGCATATGTGAACATAGCACAAAGACACAGAGACAGCAAGAACAAGGACACTGTCTCCTCAGTTAAGTTTTTTCCAGGAAAACACATTCCTTCTCTTGGGTCTACACCTGAAAGAGTAACTGGTCCAATTAAACCTCAAGCAGAAACATAACTCCTGAAACATTCTGGTTTAAACCAGTTGATGAGAAGCCTTATCAAGGTACAGGCGCATAGATCACTAAGTGCCCTTCCCTAATGCTCGTTAATTTACCTTTTATATTAAACTCTCACCGAGTGGTTTCAAGGTTGAAACAAGACTCTCGTTCTATAGAACATGCAGGAAAATAGCATACTGTCTGTTCTGCAAGAGAAAATGACATCCTGGTGCTCATCCAAGTCCTTCACCTTGTTAAATTAACTAGTGCATTAAGATGGAGCACAAAGACAGAAATCTTAACTTACATGGAGAACGAACTGTACAGATCAAGTTGCATTGGCAGAGATTTATATGGATTTACATAGATGAAACCATGAACAAGAACCACTGTCAAATAGGTGGTCTGCTGGCAAAATTGGGTAAGATCTTGTAAGTTATCTGTCTTTACTGCATTTAAAGCCGTACATAATATTTATATCTCAGTTTCATCACATTAATTTACTTGTGAGGAAAAGCAAAACAAACCCTTGTGAAGTTGAACATTTGGCTATCCAAAGCTTCTATGCTGGAAACAGGCACAATTTGCAAGAAAATGCCCGAGTCTCCCAAGCACAGCCAGAAGCCCCCATATTTACATATCACTTGACGATCTGCCAAACACATTAGCAATTTTCTAATGATTTATAATTCCTTCCAGGAGACATCTAGCCATTTAATTGGCATAACAAAAGCAAGCAAGCTATCAGTTACCATGCCTATCGAATGCCAGTTTTTACTTTATTGTAATTGATATCTAATCAACACACAATCACATGTTGATACCAATTAAGTGTCTAAACACTTTTCAACATTATTACCCTAATGAGATGGTAATTGTGTGCTCAACATTTTTGTAATATTTGAGATAACACCCTGCAAACCACATCTAGCTCCCTTATACTTGTGGAAGCTCAATGTGCTCTGTTAAACATCAATGTTTAATTACCAATAACTGCCTTAATACACCTAAGCAAATCAGTTTATGAAACTATCACTAAGTGACAAACAAGATGCGTTTGTTTTAAAACCTTGCATTTCACACTTCAGAAGAAAATGAAACTTGCATGAAATAAACAGTGATTGGTTTTGACTGCCAGCGTCCTTCCCAAATAGTTTATTTTTTATTGTAGAATAGAACTGTGAACTGTTCTTACAGGGGCCCTTTACTGGGTATAAAAAATGACTATTGAAATCTAAGTTTGAGTCCTACACCTTTGCAAGAGACTTTGTATTTACACTTAGAACAGTCACTTAGCCACTCCAGTTGTACCTTTGTTAGATTTTCCTGGCAAACCCACAGAAGTAGCCCCCAAAGCTGCCTCCAGAATACACAGGATGCCTCAAGCCATACATCAAGTTTTTGGCAGGTTATTTATTTTTTTCCCCAAAAAAATGTTTGGGTTTGGAGACCTTATGTATATAAATACCTAATGATCACAGAGGACTACACTAACAGGATCTTCAGTACCTTTAATCAAGCCACATACTTACATATCTTGGTATCTCTGATCAAGCTACATACATCTGTATCTAGAAACAGAGTATAAATTTGGCTATCTCCATTTGTCTTAGTGAAGTAAGCTTACAATATCCCATCTAGCTTAATAGAACAAAAAGCATTAAGTCCTTTTGCCAGCTGTTGGAATACTGAGGCGGGGAGGGCAGCAGGGGAGAGAAGGGTCAGTAGTCAATATGCTCCTGGAAAAAGTTGCAGAACACTGTGGTACATCTCTTCTCCCGTACCACCCCAAAAGTCAGGAAGTTTTTAATCAGCCCACAGCACCTCTTCTAAAAGGGGGGAAAAAAAATGCCATGAAGGGAGAAGGGGGGGGAGGACAGACACCTTGCAAGTCCCAATAGTCTTGATTCCCAAGCCCTACTGCTGTATCAGGGAGAAGCAATCTACACAAGCACTATACGGAAGCACTGTGGCTCTCCCCTACCCCAAATTAAATGGCGTACCCGTAGGGCTATTTACTATTCTAAGCTGACTGGTGCTTTCATATTTTCTCCCTCCTTTACTCTCCATTTTTCAATGAGTATCATTTTGCATCTGCCTCAGAAGGAAAAGGAAATCTGAAGTGATTTTTTTTTTTTAATTCCTAATAATTCCTTCCTACCACACAGCCTTAGAATCTTGATCAAGTATCAGATTAAGAAAAGTCACTAGTTCTCAGGACAAACTCATCAGGCTGAGATTGCTACCAACTCAGACTACTCATTTCCCTGCTTTATTTGTTACCTGGCTGATACTCAGCAGGGATTAGTATTGGAATAACAAGTCTAATTATGGATCACAGGAAAGATCTTTTCAACAGAGTTTGATAGTACATCAGTAAAGAAGCCAACTACTGATCTAATTTAATGGCAAGTCCAGTCACTCAGTAAAAGAACAGGGCAGTGAGTATCTGCATTGGAAATGCCTCCAGTGGGACTGCTAATCCTTGCCATACATTTAACTCTAAAATGTGGCATTTTTTAAGTCTCTTTCTTCTACATAGGAAAGCCCTCTCTGTACTGAATGCTGCATCTTTTGAAAGGGCTTGTTCAGATGAATAGAAGTTCTCTGGAAAGGTTTAGTGACTAATTTCAAAGAAAGCTTCTTGGAGCTTTAAGACTTTTTGTCCAAATAGCAAACCAGAGTAACCTCTCCTGCTTCAAACCTGAAACGGTTCAAAAAAGGCAGTCAAAAAACAGACTGAAAGGGAAAACAGACACAAAATTAGAACAGATTAATATAAACTCACTTTTTGCCCTGAAAAAAGTACAATACCTGTATGTTTACAGAATACATTTTCACACCTTCTTACAGCATTGAATAATCTGCACCAGAAGTTTACTATATAGAAGGAACCTCTTTTCTATTATAATGAGGCTGTCAAAAGACCACATTCCTCCTCCTGCTTGTACAAAACCCATTTATTCATCTCCTTTTCCATTCTGGCCATTAGTAGCATCTTAAAAGCTACAGCACAAATTGCCATTTTAAGAGGGTGCTGCTGTTAAGATCCTTGACTTAGTCCAACAAGACTATTAGATGATTGATGGACCCTTTACTTGAAAGACAGGGGGATGAACAGCTGATTTCTCCTCTTTCCAACTGGCCACCAATTGCCTTGGAAATACAATTATGAAATTACTGCGGCCATGAAGTCAACATCCGCTACTTTTTCTGACAGTCTGGAGTGTTTAACTGAGGAGGTTCAGAGTCACCAGGAGTCTCAGAAGGGAAGTGTTAGGCACCATAAGCCCCTCCCAGCAGGACAAATGACTCTGCAAATGACCTGAAACTGTTGAGCAGTTCTCCCACCAATCACATCTGACTCAAAGCCGTCTAAAGCCCCAAATGGCGATTTTTAGGAATGACAAAGAAAAAGTTACCCAGGAAAAACATAGATGGGCAAAGTGCAACTGTCCCTTCTGGCTTCTAGCCATGACAAAGCTTAATACCATCCCTTAAAAGGGGTTGGAACATCTAATCATAAGTTGGGGTCCAGGAAGTCATGCAAAAATGTTTTAGAATGAATTTATTTTGGCATATATTCACTAATCACACCTGTTTGTAGCAGACATATGTGCTCACTAGTTGCAAATGCATGCATTGGAGTTTATTTAGAAAAAAAATCTGGTGAGAAGCAAGCTTTAACCTAAGACTTCAGGAATATTCTACTTTCAAAGCTGCTTTCCACAAGCATTTGAAAATTTAAGCTATAATACTGTGATTGCCTCTTAACAGTTGGACATCTCTGTAAAAAAATGTTAACTAACTTGAAAAGTCTGGATTCAGCACTGACATTTTACTCTAACAGCCTAGACAGAGGGCAAGAAGGCAAGCATGAACTAAATCCCCTGCATCTACAATCATGTCCTTAGAGAGGCTAAAAGCCCTCAGTTTGGGAAAATGGAGGCCCACAATCAATTCTGTATCCTGAGTGAGGGATGGTAAACCCACATCTCACAGGAGGAATAAAGCTTGTTTTCTTCCCCCAATTCCCTCTTCTTTTTTTCTTTTTTCTTCTCAAAGCTGTAACAACTGTACAACAACTTCTGAGCCCATCTGATGGCAGGAAGAATCAAAGGACCAAGTCAGGCTGGGTACGTTATTTCTTGTCTAGCTCACTGGTCCAAAGCTCTTCAGCGTATCTTTAACCAGCAAGTAGTTCCAAGAAAAGATTTAACATTAAGCAATTATTTAGTTTGTTCACAGGATTGGGACCTAGGTCTCAAATTGTACTGCTATTTCGAATTGCCCTTGATTTTGTTAGGGTTTTACCTTTCAGTCTCTCACCTTTCCTTGGTGGACAACATTTTTGATTTAGAGTTTTGGAGGCTGTTGTGCAGAATCACATTTTCCCCTCATCACACTCATTCACAACAGAAAGCCACCGTCTGGTGATATAAAACAGAAAACCCCATGAGGTGTAGCACACATTAAATGGCAGAAGTCTCTGCAATTCTCTGTGCTCATCAGACTCAGGACTCAACAAATTGCCGTGGCTCAACACAGTGCATTCCTCTGCGGTGCAAAAGCAGGTTTGTATCCACATTCAGCAGAGCAGTATATGCATGGATTTTGTCCATTTCATCCAAAGCATCTTCTTACTTCTCAAAGCTGTGTGTCATGTGGAACTGCCAGGACAAAATGGTCCTGGAGATGGCTGAAGGTTGGAAAAGGGGGTCCTTTTCTCTTCCCCTCCACCCCCAAGGACATGTCTGCAGCAGCAGCCATATTTGTAGGACAGAACATGTACACTTTACAAAAAGAGAATCAGGCTGTGTTTTGAACAAATTTGGCTGCTTTTGAAATAATAGTTTCTGCTTCTATGGAAAGAGAGGCAGGTCACAGAAAGAAACAGCCATTCCAGATAGTAACTGAAACAATATAGCTGGCTACTCTGTCCTTGTTACCACAGTACTCCTGCCAACATTTCATTATGGTTAAGTATGACAAGTAGCCTTGTACAGCTGCCATTCTTCAGGATCTTCACAAAAGCAGAAAGTTATCTCAACAAGCTCTTCCAGCAGACAAAATTGGAAATTGTCATATTGTACCAGAATGATATAGCTTGTAGGGACTGTGGTGCGGGGGAAAATAGCTTACATCCTGTTATGTGCTCCCCTCCATGCACAGTGTTTGCTAGAGGTCATGGATACCAATAATTCTGGCTATAACAAACCCTGCTACTTTGGCATCTTAAGTTACCTGTTGAAGGATAATGCTATAAATACCTTTTTCACCTAGTCATCAAAAAAAAAAAAGTCAAGAAAATCCTGGGATTCAGGCTTCTGCTTTCTGCTACTCAGGAGAGAGGGTCAGCATGTTGCATCAAGAAAACAGGCAGCAGCCTGCTTGAGACAGGGCGCAACACACAGGGTGCACTGCCCCTGAGCACAGCTGGGGAGATGCAGACTGGCAGGGCCTCGCGCTGAACCTCCTCTCAAGGCAGCTCTGATGCTCTGGGGTTTCAGAGAAGTTTGAAGCCTGGTTTCTTAAGGGAACAGGCAAATGAACTCACACTCTGTGTGAGTACGTCTGTCAGTACTTTCAATTTCAGTCAAATCACCAACATGATAGAAGCCACAAAAGTTAAATACTTGCACATTTCATGAAACTGGCCAGCAAAGGAGATAAACCCTACTAACCACCACTTGAAAGGCTGTAATGTGAGCCCAGTCCTTGAGAGGCAGATCCTAGAATCCATACAGAGAAGAGCTATTACTGATACTCTGAAAATGAAGCTTTAGTTATTGTTCACACTTTAGTCGATACCAGAAAAATCAAATCAAGACATATCCATATGGAAATCTGGCTTAATAAGTTTTGCTGATTGCAGAGGTACTTTAACAGCTGTGTCTGCAGCACACTGATTAACCCTTCCAGATTCACCACCTATTTCATATTTTATTCCAGACAACAGAAATACTCCCTTGAAAATCAAACATTTTTTCCTGCTCCCTGCTTTAATGAAAAGGACAGTGTTGGTGAGGTGAGATTTCTGATTTTTAAACACAGTATGGTAGAAAGTCAAGATTTACTTTGGTGTTTAGTTACTAACAGTTGTGTTACCAAATAGAGAATGTAAAGAAACCCACTTACTCCATCTCACAACATATCTGTTCATCTTTAGTGGAGCAGACATGAAAAACTTGTATCTGCCCAATTTATAACTTACTGTTCAGTGCAATACTTCTTATTGTCTGATTTTTATCAGTCTTGAGGGAGTCTGGTTGTATCTGAATCAACTTTTTCCATGGTTGACTAGGAAAGCCTGCCAAATGGTAGCATAAAGAGTTCACAACCTCTGTCAGCCCTGAGAATAAGCATCTGAATCAAACCAGGCTTAGTTTTGTTTGCTTTTTCTATGCAGCAACAGCTAAGAAAAGCCGTGTCCAAGCCATCGGTCATCTGCATTATTGTATTGTACTTGTAAACATGCAATTTACAGCAAGGAAAATATCTTCTTTTATTGCCATGTACCATGAGTAATAGAGCAGTCAAAGTGAGTATACAAACTAGGTCAGCATACTGGAGTATAATAACTTTTCCTGGTTTCCAATAGATTAGTTATTATTTCCTTCTGAGAAATGCAACATGATATATTCTGGCTCTTCTCATTGCATTTAAATCTATTTTTAAAATACTATTGCTGTTACCACCTTTTTAAGGCAAAAGATTAAAGACCAAAGTGAATTCCATAGTTGCCTGACAGAAGTAAAATAGCAGTAGTCCAAAGACTGTGCGATAAAGAGAAATAATAATAGTTTTCCTTTTAAGGTAAAAGTAGTAACAAAAGGTAAAGACATAGAACTACAGACATTTTAACAATATCAAAACCAAATTAGTAAGTTTTGATTATATCCAAGGTTCAAAAGCTAATATTCCAATGCAATGAATCTTCATTTTCCTTCTTAATGAATTTCTATAAAAGGCTGGCTGCCTAGCTTTTTCCACATTTTGACCAGTCTTTTAGTTTTAGCTGAATAAACCAGTTGGCTCCCTGTCTGAACACTCCCCAAAGTGTGTTCACTCATCCTCAGTGTTAAATTCCTCTTTTAGCACATAGTTCACTATCATTTCATTTCTACACAGTACTAATCCCAAGACAACAAAAGCAGCCAGATCCACACTTCCAGTTCCAACTTGCTCACAAATAAAACTAGTTTTTGCCAAACTTTTGTCTTAATTAAATGATCTATCACACTGGAATTTGAAAACACAATATCACTAATGAAATTATTCTCACATTTGTAAAACTGTTAAGGATTAGTGGCTTCTGTTAATATCTAGTGACTTCATTTCTGAAGTCTCTCACTATTAGGGTCTCAGCTTTTAGTCATGCAATGTTGCTTCCTACATATGAAATCTTTCTTAGCACAAATGTATTTCTTCCATCATTGATCTTTCCACGCTGAACTTTAACATTTTTGATCTGTTCTTCCATCTTGTATATTAATCAGACTTAAGTACTCATCCTGAGAGTGCTTTCACATGTGCTGAACTGCACCTGCCAAACTATCCCATCATGTACAAAGGGGGGGACTCCTGCGTACAAAATTAAAGAATCAAAAGTGACTGCAAGACAGCAATCTTTATTTTGCATGCCCATGAAGCACCATCTCAGAAGGGTACGGTATCACAAATAGCAATACCACCAAATCCCTGTCAATCTTAAAGGCTAGATGTAGCATTTAGTTTTGAGCAGGGTGGAGAAGAGAGGGAGGGAAAAACTCCACACTGAGTACCCAGGTCTGCTGCAGACTCTTGAATGATCTTTCATCACATTCATGTTCTCAAAAGGATTGTGCCCTTTGAAAGAATTATGGCTTGACAGTTATCAGCAGAACAGATACATCACTTTCCTTGCCTCTCCTGTCCCCAGTAAATTTTAAAATATTAGGTCAAATACAGTGTGCACCTTTTGCATACACTTTTACTGTTCAAGTAGAGCAAGTGAACATGGAAAGGACAGTCTTGGTCCTGCCTTGTATCAGCCCAGAAAGGTTAGCTTGTATGGAAGAAGTTATAATGCTGTAGGAAGTTTTCTTTTGAGCCACCAAAGGAAGCTACCGGGGTGAAGCAGCATCACTCAAAATAGGCTATATCCTCGAGACAAAATCCAGACCAGAGTGCTTTGATGAATGGGAACAGAGAAATATGACCTAAAGAGCATAAGGCTCACTTACAAAAAAACTTTATCCAAAATGAAATTCTACCTTTTCACCTTAGATTCCCTGCAGTACTACTGATCATTTTCCCACAGTTAGACAAAAGGTTATCAACTGTGTCATCTGCTAGAGATGCGAGTTGAAGTGTATCTGTCCTGTTTCTCTGTCTTTTAATCTTTAATGAGAACATCACTGCTTAAACTTAATTTAAAAATCTACAGTCATGAGGGAAAAGAGGAACATTAAAAGGATCTCATGACTAACCTTGATTTCTTAAAACAGCTCTGGAGTATTCCTGATATGCATGCAGTCATGTTTGCTTTCTGATGCATGACAGACAAACATCAAGACTGTAATATGAGGGTGACACTGGTCATAGAAGTATGAAGAACAATTGTTTATGATCCTAAATGGCTTAAATGACAGAAGAATCACTTCTGAGGCTATGATGTTCAAAAGGAGTATTAATGCTGAAGCTTGATCTGACAAAAAAAAAAAGGTACTTCCTCTGCACACAACTGAAGTCACCCATCCTTATATTTTCAGGGCATCAAATCCCTTTTTTGTTACAGCAACTGGCAATTCCTGCCATTTAATAGTGTTTCTATGTCTCGCAGTAGCTGGTCCTGACAAACTTTCTCAGCAGTGCCTGAAAGACTGCCTATATGCAACCACTAATTAAGGTAAATAACAAAGGCCTGCCTCAGCTGGTTCAGGCTCACGAGGTGCGCTCAGCAGGTGCAGCACCGGCCCCTCCGCCCCGAGCCAAGCCCTGCCTCGCCGAGCCGCAGCCGTCCCCAGCGGCGCTGCCCGCCATCCGTCCTGTCCGGCCTCAAAGGACCGCGGTTTTAACCGGCCAAGTGCTGAACTTCCCCAGCGGTGGGGAGAGCTCGGACTCGGACCCCCCCCCGCCAGGGTTCAGCAGTACCAGCTGCTCACTTCTGCCGGGGCCCCCTTTCCGCCTCCTTTAGCGGGCCGCTTCTCTGACGTACACCATCGGCCTGGCTCCGCCGAGCCTCCCCAGGCCCCGCTAGGGGCCTACGGCCCGTCCCGAGCCCCCTCCGCTCTCCCAGGGCTTGGCAGCCCCCACGGGCCCCCGCGCTTCCCGGCTGCTCGCGCCCCCCGCAGCGTGCCTAACGCCACAGCATCCCTCCCTCTCACAGCACCGCGGCTCCGCCAGAGCCGCAAACCCACCCCAAGCGCCCAGCCACGGCAGCCCACATCCTCCACCAGTCACCACGGCAGCAAAACAGCCCCCACGGGGGGAGTTCTTGCTTTATTCCCAGTTAGCACAGACATCTAATCGCTGATTCAATTATTGAGGAAAGAGGAAAACATTAACAGTTAAACACTTCAGTAAGCTCCTGAGTAAACAACTTTCCTCACCCAGGCTCAACTCACCTCGTTCTCGCCGCGGTTTCTCTCCATCCTCCCAGACCTTTCGATGAGGCGACAGACGGCTGCCGACGGTGCATAACAGCTTCTCCCCGCCGCTCCTCCCTGCGGCTCACCGGCATAGGCCGACATGGGCCACAGTCCTCTCGGGCACCGCCCAGCGCCTCATCCGCCGCCGCCACCTCACGCTCCACGCACCGCCCGCGACTGCCGCGCTTTCTTAAACCTGCCTGCACCGCCCGACGCTGGGCGGGGCCGCGCGCCGGACCGTTACTGCTGGGCGGGGCCGCGCGCCACGTGCTGTTCTCGCCGCGTGCCGGACCGTTACTGCTGGGCGGGGCCGCGCGCCACGTGCTGTTCTCGCCGCGTGCCGGACCGTTACTACTGGGCGGGGCCGCGCGCCACGTGCTGTTCTCGCCGCGTGCCGGACCGTTACTGCTGGGCGGGGCCGCGCGCCACGTGCTGTTCTCGCCGCGTGCCGGACCGTTACTGCTGGGCGGGGCCGCGCGCCACGTGCCGTTGCCGGTGCTCGGAGCCGGCCGGGAGCGGCTGGCGCTGGCGCGGGGCGCTTCTCCGCTGCCGCCCCCCCAGCACGGCCGCGCGTTACGGCCGCCGCGGTGCGGCGCCGGGCTGGGGGAGTCCGGCAAGCGGGAGGGACGCGGCCCCCGGCGGGCGCTTGCCGGCTCCCCTGCCCCGCGGGGGGCCTCAGGCGCCGTGGACTTAAAACTGTCCACGCGGACCCGGATGTTTTTAGATCGGCTCCTATTCAAAGGAGAGAAGAACTTTATCTGTTTCCTCATTTAACACTGCTAGGGGTTACGGACCAAATGATCTTGTGGGCTCTCCGAAGGGCACGGATATGAGTTGGCCAGAAGGGCAGATACCGCCTGCCTTACCCGAGCAGGAATGGTAATACAGAATCGAAAAAAGGTTTTTTCTATTAGCTTTTTTTTTTTTTTTTTTAGGTCTACAGAATACTGACCTCTCCATGCTTGTCTGTCTTCTTTTCCTTGCCAGGAAATCCAAATAGAAAGTTAAAGAAAAAAAAATCCCCACAATTAATTTTTATCAGAGTCCCAAAACAGTAATATTGTTTGGAAAGTATATTGTTGAAGAGTATGTCAACTTGAATCCTAATTATGGAAAACAAATACATACAGACAGTGATAAAACTTTCCAAACAGAATATAATTCAGATGTGGAACTCTATATGTATGTCGTCTGGTCAAAATAACCTTCCCTCCCTTTTGCTGAGGATCATCTTGACTAAAAAGAGGACTAGAGAGCTGTATTTGATTTAAATTTCTGGGCTTTAGTACATTTCTGTTCTCTTTAGTCCTTTCACACTTCCTTAGCAATGTAAATAATTTGTACATAACCAAGTAAATCATCAAAATCAACATTCCTTCTGGGTACCCACTAACATTCCATCACAAAACTGCGTAACTTAAGTTGAATATGATAAACCCAAAATAACAATAAACCTTTCACTGAGGAAAACGGATACAAACTACCACACATCACAAGTCTATTTAAATGCAGATTTTGGTATCTGCTATTCTCAAGTATCCTTATGCTTTTAAAATGGACTCTCTGGGAAGCAAATGCTTTGTCTAGGTGGCACCCAATCTAATTTTTCATTCTCATTAAGGAGCATTACACTGTAAGCCAGAGCTTAAAATACTGATCTTAATTTTTTCAGTGTAATAAAGGGTGAAATTGTAAAATAAATGCCTACAATCCAACTTCCATAGAAAACAGCATACATACAAAGCACTTCTCGAGAAAAGGAAGCTGACAGAACGTGCAGTAAGTGCTATGCATTGTCTTCTAAGAAATAAGATCTTCATGAAAACTGTCCTGAGTACTAGAAGTAGGCTTATACATCTTGGGTTCTTACCTAGAAATATTGTAGCTTAGGTGTTTGAGTTTGACCGAATACATTTCCCCTGCCACACACAGAGTTCCAAGGTCATTGAAACTAGAAGTTTGTCCCATTATGTGAAAATCCGCCAAAATAGTAACAAAGTTCATAACAGCATGATGAACCACAAAGCTACTAAGAATCAGCCCATCACTAGGAATTAGCCCATCAAATACCCCAACACCAAAGAACTTATAATAGTCCTAACATGTTTACATGACTTCCAGTACACTTCCTCTGTACAAGGATTTCACCTATTAATTGTCCTTCATTGGGTTTTGCTTTTAAACATCTCACAGCATTATGATTAACAACACATCTTCAGTGATTGCCACAGAGGGTTGGTTGCTGGGACACACTACATTTCATCATTGTTCTTATTAGGGAATTTATTATCAGTGAAATACTATCAACAAGGCATAAGAATTGAATGCCAATGAAATGAACTTTTACTGCCAACATTTACTTCTGCTATTTGGACCACATCTTCCAGCACTAAAACAATGTCCATTTATAGAA
Source organism: Apteryx mantelli (assembly GCF_036417845.1). Taxonomy (NCBI): domain Eukaryota; kingdom Metazoa; phylum Chordata; class Aves; order Apterygiformes; family Apterygidae; genus Apteryx; species Apteryx mantelli. Next base: position 11,748,533 of record NC_089984.1, on the reverse strand, counting down.
TATATTGCCATACAGCAACAGTTAAGCTCTGCATAGGCTACCTTGGGCCCTTGTACCTGCTCTGAGAGCTCAGCATGGGCAGATTAACCTACAAAGAACCAGCTGACTTCCAGTCAGCTCCATTTATAATGCAGGACCTAAGATAAAAATATTCTGGAAACACAAATTTGCCTGACTCTTGTCAAATGGATGCTTAACACTTTCCTTGCATTAATACAGAATTTGATGAGAAGGACAGGGCCTGATCTACAAAGCATTTGTGCATTTTTTTGGAGAAGGATTACAGCAAAGCAGCATCCCCTATCCTCTCTGCAGCACTAATTCCAGATGGAGCTCTTAAACCTTCCTGTTGTTAAGTCAATATCCAGCTGTAAATAAATCACCTCTAAACAAAAAGCCCACACTGGAGCTTTTACTATTTACTATTGAAATACTTAATCATTTTGAGGTAACAGTCTCTGAACCATAAATTAAAAGAAACATTGGTTTGTGTTATAATTTTATAAACCTCCAATTATGTATCTTTCCTTGCTTCTGATAGATTCAAGGTCCTAGCAGAATCACAGCAAAATCTTTTTTTCTAGCAAGAGTCTTATCTGACAAACAAGACCCAAGTTACTTCGTTCATCACCAGAATGAACAATTACAAAATTGGCAACCAAGAAACCATATTTAACCTTCTAAACAAGAAAGACAGCTCTAGCTGTGACATTCTATTTCAAATATCAGAGAGAAGGTAAAAAGTGAACATTCAAATATGAATTAAATACCTCAGAGTCTCTTCCATTTCTTTAGAGTAGAGAAAAAATGCTCTTTCTTAGGTCTTCATGAAGCATCAGCATCCTCCAGTAATTACAGAATAAAAATACATCACATAGGTATAAAAATAGCACAAGGCATTCTTTTCCAAAAAAAAAAAAGAAAGACTAAGCTTTATTACTTTATTACATGCTGAAGATTAAATCCTTTCTTGATACTTGTTTATATAGGACAGAAGCCTTCTTCTCAACATCCTTTCAAACAGTCTTTGAATCACGTAGCAAAAACAAGCACAGGCCCCATTCCCTCACCTCCTAACTCTTCCTTTGCAGGAAAGGAACTGTGTTGGCAGCACCCAGCTTTGTCCTCCATGATGCCACTTCTCATGACATGCTTTCAGGGTAAGTGAAAATCAGCAAGCAATCAGCACAGGGCCTTCCTCACCTACATACACCTCTTGAGCTGAACGATTAAATGTCTTCACTGACAGCCCTAGCAGACCCATTGATATTTTATGTGAACTAGGTACAGGAGGACAAAGAAGAACTTTTTTGCCTCTAATGTGAGTTACATTTCCAAAGCCTTTTGTCACACATTGCACACCTCAGCAGCTGTGATACCAGAGAAACCAGAAAGCTGCTAAAATGTAGCATTGGTAGTTAAATTTGAGTTTACAGGCAAGCAAGATAGGCAATTCATAGCCTACTAGGGATAGAAGCATTAATTTAAGTTGCAGCAGAAACCAGTCTGTGGGCAAAAGAAGGGAAGAGTATCTGGTTTAAGCTCTGTCCATGGCCACCTTGGGCTGATCTCTAGTACTGCTTAGTGCTACTGTTTGCACAGAACTGAAGAAACAGCCAGAAAGAATATTTCCACTTTTCATCCCCCAAGATCTTTGCAAAAGCAAAGCAATGAGGAATCATCTTAATTATTAGTAATCCTGTACAAGACAGTAAGACCTTCCGTTGCCTGCAAGAGAAGAAACATTGAATTGAGAGAATCTGGGTTCTTCTGGTGTACATATTATTAGTTTTATATAGTAACTCCCTCTGTTTCTTTTATTTGTAAAGAATGTGCTTCAATATTTCTAGTAAAAAAGAGGTGGAAATGCCCCTTAATTTTGTCATGGAATCATGACTCCATAACATAGTATTACCACTATTCACACAACATTCATTCATTTCATCATACCATATTTAGGCTTGGTATAGCCTAAATTTAGCAACAGAGTGAATACCTTCATTATCTACTATTCAAACTTATAGAGATGCCTTTGGATGACAATCAATTTTTATTTCTTTTAAACCTTGTGGAGAATTTATTTTGTACTGTAATATTTAAGTAACACACATTTCCCTGTATTTTCTTTTTTTTATATGTGGTTGCTCACAGAAACTTATTACTCCAATTGCATTATCTAGCCTCAACCCAGAAAGGAAGCCTTGACTTCAGGCTCTGTTGGATTGGTAGCAACCTAAAAACACAGGTGTTGGAGAGGTGTGGGAAAAGAGGTGGGCTGCTGGTTTGTTTGTTTGTTTGTTTATTTGGGTGGTTGGTTTCCTTTTTTTGTTTTTAAATGAGAAGAGACAAACAGCAGTCAGAAGAGGTATTCCTGCTGCCAAGAGCACATGACACATGCTGTGTCCCAGGCTCTTTTACAGAATGCTTTTGCCTTCCCAAATGTTTGCCCCTAAGCATCTGCCCATAGGATTTTAAATGCTTAACTTAGTAGAAATAACACAGATAATGTCCTCTTCCCTGGAGACTCTCACTGGGTGATAAAAGGTAGCAGACTGCCTCTGCTCTTTCAGTGACCCTTTCCTGTCCTCTTGCCTTCCACAATTCACACCCACGTCCCCTAGAAGAGACAGGGAGGCAGAACAGGATGAGGACGGTGCATCAAGCTGATTGTTCGCCGTTCCTTTTCTCCCACGCCGTGAGCCCACGGCCCCCAAGGAGCTGGTAGCGATGCCCTTGCTGTCCAGAGCCAAGGAGAGCAGCCCTGCCTCCATCGGGCCCATGTCTGCCCTGGATGCATCAGGGACAGAACACCTTTCCTGGGCAGAGAGAGAAAATTAAGATCATTTTTCCATCATTTACCTTCAGGCTCCAAGTTTCCTAATCTAACACTTTTAATTTCAGCTATTATTTGCATGGGGAAGACTATTTCACACAGTGATTGCCTATGGGTCTTTAGGCACTACACCAATATAAATAATATCAGTCTGACAGAGTTGCAGAAAGGGTCCACATTCAGATCTCCACCTCTCCACCAGTTACATTTCACATTAGATTCTTGCTTCTCCCTCTCCTATGGCTAGAAGTCTCCACTTTCATTAAATCTGCATACACTCACACACAAAAAGGCCCATGTCTTTGAAGCTGTTCACTGTATATTCTCCATTAGACCCCAGTCCATGACAGCAGCTTCACCAGGAGAGCAATTTAAGAAAATACCAAATTTCCTCCCTCTCTCTCTCTCTGTCTCTCTCAGACACACACACACACACACACACACTTCTAAGAGTAGTGAGGTAATAAAGTGGTTCCAGAGACCCGACATTTCTTTTCGTCTTGGCCTCACTGACTACTCAAATGTTTCTCCTGTGACATGCACTGAGGGAACAGGGCTAAACAGGGCAGCCAGTCACATTTAATAGACCTGACCCTGGATGAATGTGGGCTTTCATTTACAGTCAAAGTTATTTTCAGGAGATTATTACATGTTCCCCTTTTATCACTAAGCTGCCAGAGTACTTCAAGTACTTCATCTGCAAATTATGAATTACAATTCAATTGCCAATGCAGGAAATGATAGACCATCTTTAGTTAAGAGCATCATCCTCCCCTCCCTTTCTTACACAGGGAGAATATTATAAATGAGCCATTAAAGAAAATGCTTAGCAAGCCAAGTACTGCACTACACAATTTGGGAGCTTGTTTTCCTCTCTGAGGATAATAAATTAGCGACAACCTGTGGTTCTCCAGTTTAATCTGAAGAATTGTATTTCTATTAGAGCAAATGCCAATTTCCTTGCATCTTGCTTCCCAACCTCTTCTATTGCCTGCAATGTACCTCCCAAATCTTCACACACAAAAGCTATGCTAATATAAGCAGTTACTGTGCTAGCATCTAGGACCACAGCTCAGGTTGTTTACATCAGAAGCAGCTATTAGGGGAGCCGCCGGAGGAATACTCCTCCCGGGCTGCACAGGGAGACCCTGATGCAGAGCTCACAACAGGCCCTGTTCTCCAGCTGCTACAGAAACCCCTTCTCCCTGGAGGAATCTGCCCAAATATTTACTCAAACATAAGCAAAAATTTTAAGTATTTTGAGAAACCAAATAAAAAATGCTTCACAGTATCACAACTGTTGCTGTAACTGAAATATTTTCCCTCCTGCAGCAGCCCTGGAAAGGGCAGTGGTTTGCAGCGGAGAGGTCTGGCCTGCTCCATGCCCTGCAGTTGCACGGCTGCTCAGGGTGACCCGGGAGGGGAGAACAACCGCTGCACCAAGCCACAGAGCCACCAGGACTTCAAGCACGGAGAAGACGCCCCAATCAGAAAACTGACGTGTATCGCTTCGCCCCAGGAAACCAAAGCAGAGGCTCCCAGCCCCTCCAGAAAGCACTCAGACTTCCTCTGACTCCAGCAGACCAACCCAGCAGACCTTAGCATTAGTGTTTTGCCCTTATTGTTGTCTAAACATATCTTTTCAGAGCAGGTAAGACAGACCTTGAACGTTCAGACCCTCCTAATAACGCTTTTTCAGAGGCCTTTCTACTCAGTAAATATCTCCAGACAAATCATTTGCTTGGACAGAATAAAAAAAAAGTTATCACCAAACAGCCTCCCAAACCAGTACTCCCGCCCAGCCACCCCCCAGCAGTAATTCGCCCTTTCTCAGGGAGGGCATCACTGGCCTTTTATCCCCTCACCAAATCATCGCCTCACCTAAGCAGACAGTACCCCCTTTCACCTAAAGGGACCAGCCCAAATTGCCTGAGCATCTTCTTAAGCAGCTTAGACAAAAATGGGAAAAGGTTCATTGCACCTGTGGCATTAACACTGCGCTCTCCTCAGTGCTACTTTAATACCTGTGCTTGTAGCCAGTCATGCAGTCTGGAAGAAAATATCTTCCTTAAAAATACACTAATAAACCCAAGGTAGTGTACTAGGCCCTAACTGCAGATCTGCTCAGGAGCAGAGTAAGAAAATCACTTGTGTAAGCCCAGTCTTGTTTGGAGCCAGCTATAATGAATCTCCAATGATCAGGAAGAATCCTGAAGCATAGCAAATTTCTTCCCTCGCTGTTTTACAAATCACTTCATCTGTTTACTCAGCCAGCCTGGGGAATGATGTGTTTATTGCCTTTCTTAATCCTGTATTCCAGATAATTCCTTACTGCATTGTTAATCTGAGTTTGTTCTTTAATCAGTATCTATGCTGTAGGTTGTTAAAGGCTTCAAGCACATTGCCTGAGTGACTCTCTTAGAAGAGGTGTCTTTGTGCAGAGCCAGCTGCCTAATTTGAGCTCCTGAAAGGGTCGGAGATGGGTCCAGCAGCTCTGAGGAGATGACAGAGAGGAGGTGGAAGAGTATAATCATGGACAGCAGGAGAATGCCACTAGTGAAAGATCTCCTGGCAAAAGCTGTGCTGGGTCTTTGTTAGTAAGGAAGGACTCAAAGGACTGTATTTTCAGTCCAGAAATAAGGTTACATGCTGCCACTCCCTTCAGGCAGAGAAACCTGTACAGGAAAGTAAATGCACACCTCCCACTTCTAAGTTATCTACCTCAGAAAAGGAAGAATTCATCAAATAGTCACTGTATCTCATTGCCTGTTCAAAAGACCAGTTACTCCTTAGAAGAATTATATGAGGAAAGATCAGATACGGCCATAGTGTGAATGTCTGCATAATGTTTGCCAGGCAGAGGCAGGCTGCATGGATTTTGGCTGGGTCACGGAGTACACTCGCACAACCTTGCTTTTGCTTGCAAAAGATGTTTTAGCTATGCACAGAGTTAAGCAGGGTTGCTGAAAACAGGTGGAGGTGATACCAGTGTCTGTGCATCCCTAAGGGACCGCAGCAGCCAGGGCTGTGAGTGTTGCAGATTTCCTTCTCAGGGAGCTCAGCAAAAAGCAAAGATCTTTAGTACTCACTTTCCAGATGGACAAAGGGCAGCAATGCACCTTAAGTTCAGATAATTTATGCCATTCTTTCTTGGATAAATCTCCAAGATCTCTTCAGGCTTTGAAATAAGATATTCATAATTCCAGGATATTCATAAACTTCCTCTCATTATAGAAGAGTTACAGGAAACTCTGCAAATTTCTCTTTCCCCATAATTGACTAGTCCAGACTTTTAGGTCTCTTGAGAAATTTTTGGTGGTACTTCTTTAGGCAATGGGCTTCTGGGCCCATGGGCTTGCTAGAGTACGAAGCCCTTCTGAGCTCAGCGGTGAGAAGCAGGTAACGTGCTGATCTGGGGGCCCCAGAGCACTCAGGTGCCACCAGTTCTCAGTCCCAAGCACGAAGACCTCCATCTAAGGCCTCTCTGGGTGGATCTGGTTTTAAGGGACAATGATCAGCATACGGCTGAGAACTGCATCTTCAGTTAAAAGGTTTCTATTGAGATTTCGTTCTGTTCAGCACCAGCTTGATCCAGTAGCCTGCGGTTCATTGCATTCTTGTTCTAAACAATTTTTCTGTTAAGCAGAAGGTAAGTTTGAAATGTAGCAAACCCCTTTTCTCTTCACTTCATTCAGCATTTTGTTCTCTTGCATACCCACCGGAGTAAATAGTAATTTTGCTGTATTACTTTGAATAGAACCACAACAATCCAGCTGCATCCCCAATGATGATCATGATACAGCTGTTCTGCCAACTGGCAGGTCAGCTAAAAGTTATTACTGTCACTCATGATAATTATCCATAAGAACTTAGAAAGGAAAGAGCTATTGCTGTACCAAACCACTCAATGGCTCCCAGATTTTTAATTCCACTTTAGTTAAATTATTTCGACATGTGTCAAGTGACGCATCAGCACAAAAAAAAAAAATCACATTTAAAATGGCAAAGTACCTTTTGATCTATTCAACCTGATTTCCATCTCCCTGAAGAAAAATAAAGCTTTACCCTTGGTAGCAATGGAAGCCAGGTTGGTACCTAAGGATGCTCTTAGCTGTTGTATTACAGCAGTCACATTAAAATAATCGGCAGAACCTAGTTTCATTTTCACTTTTCCCAGCTGCAACAACTGTCCATAGCTTAGAGTCAGATGATAAATTAGGTCAAAAGGACAAAGTATTCATTATAAGATATTATGCCACTAATTAGCACCTATAATAATAACAAGCAAAGATTCTTGTAAAGAAATTAGCAGGCAAATAGATAACTTTAAACTAATACATTTATGTCCAGTCAATAAAGTGTCCAGTCAAAAATCAAAACGAAGGAAAGGTAAGTCAATAATAGTGAATACCTGCTTATTACAAGGCTTTGGCTTGTTTTTGCTTTTCCTCAGATTGCTTTCTGGAGGAGGACAGCATTATCATCTCACTTTTCACCTGGGTAAACTGGGTCCTAGAGAGATACTTGCAACTTTTCCAAATGACCAGGGGGTCATCTATCAGGCAGAGTTGAAAATACAGCCTACGCTATCTTAGTCACAACAGAATTCACAACTTTCTACCAAAGTCTGCTTCTAGAGAAAAATCTCTGCATCACCATGTGCAGTGTTGGTACAGCTCTTTTCATTTACAGCCAACTAAAACTTGGGTACGGTTAAATGACCATTTGTAATCCTGATTTTACTCTGGTTTGTCTGCTCCCTTCCACTGATGCCTCCTTAATGCACTATCTGACTGGGATAAATGCTTACAGGTCATTACTGTGGTCCTGAATGAGACTAAAAACAACTGAACTGGAATGGCAAGCCCTCAAATTGTCTTCTGGAAGGACAACAGGGTATACGATTGGAGGGAGAGCATTTTGGGGGGCATTTTTTGCAGTCATTCACAAATCAAAATGTGTGAAGTCTGACAGACCAGGAGAATTCAACAGACCGTCTATTTTGGATCACCTTATAAGTGATGTTAACTGTCTACCTTGTTTATCAAACAACTACCTAAGAAAAGGAATGGGTAAAGTGAAAGGTAAACACTGGTGAAAGGTAAACAACTGGAAAACAGCTCTGACATTTCAAAACCATGTTGTTGAGCTACCAACAAGATACCAAACCTGATAAAGTTTTTGCCTGTTTTACACACAATAAAAATAACTATGTAAACAATGCATTTAAATCAAGTGCATGCCTAAAAGACCCCAAAGAAATTAGAAGTGCATTTACTGATTTCTTTATAAATAACTTTATATAATGGTAGATCAACTAATCAGAATCCTAGTATCTAGATCAGTATTTTCACAAATTTGAAATTATTTAAAATTAAAAGACACAAGTAGACAATTTTCAAGGAAAAGTCCCTAAGAATAATACAAAACATTAAAGCTTCTTTCCAGTAGATAAAGAATTTATCCCAGTATAATTTTTTAAGCCTTTCCAAAACAACTTATTCGTATCTTAGGTTTCAATTTGCTTAAAATGAAAAACAACTATTTCTTTGTAAGAAGTCAATACCAGTTCCTGCCTGGAGTAAAGCATGAAGGGGAGGAAGGCTAATCCTTTAGGGCTGAGATTACTAAGGAATGTAGGTCCCTACGGCCAATTGAAATTCAATATGAGTTAGATGCATAAGGCTCCTTAAAAAAATCTCAACCTGGCTATTTAGTACCACCTAATCTCAGTGTTGACTTCAGACGGTTACGGAACTCGATTGACAACACTATCTGTATATTAATATACAAAGGCTCAGCAGGGCTTGTTAAAGCTACCCAGGCCACAGACAAAGCTCACCACGGTTCTGCTCTATTAGACTACTTGACAGGTTATATATGGTTCTTTTACTTGCACCAAGAAAGGCATTTGAGCTGAATGCATCAGAGGAAACCACAAGAGTGCAGAGGGGATTCAAACAGGGAAGCCAAACCCAGAATAACCCAGGCATAGCATACAGATCTGCATCAGTCCTTCAGGGACCTCTGGCATTCCTCTGCTCTTCCCCTCTCAGCAGGGATCTCTCTTTCATGCCTAATGAAACCTTGCAAGTAGCAACATGGGTGGGACAAAAAGAGAGTTCCCCACCAGCTGCCGTGCTGGGATCCCGAATCCCTCTGCAGCCTGCAGGCGCTCGCAGGACAGGAGTGGGGGATCAGCTGGCAGCTGGTTACAAGCTGTTTGATCGCAGCCATGGAAGACAAAAATATCTCCATAGCAGAATAAAAACATTGTGTGTATTCCCAAACCTGCACACCCATGCAACCCCCTAATGCTCATGCAGCTGGTTTTTATGGATTGCTAACAGCCAAACAATCCCCAAATCCATTACCAGTTTCAGGTGTTTACATCAAAACAGATCATACAAACACCAGATCCACTGAGCTTAGCTGAACCTGGTGCACGGTGTTTGCTAAGCAATCTCTTGTGATTTTCATCTCAGTGTTTTCAGTTGCAGAGAGTCAGCCTAAAACGACACATTCAAAACATAGGTGGGAATAGCAGGGAAAAGGATCGCACGCCTTTCTTTCCTTTTTTTCTTTTTCTTCAACTTCAAAGGGCATTCTGGATCTGCACATAAAGAGTGAATCCTGGCTCTCTTGAGATATTGATTCAATCAGCAAATACACGTCTGAAGCTTCATTTTAAAATTCAGATAAATTCTCCTTGTGCTGAGATCCTCTGTGCTTTTTCTCTCATTTCTTGTTTTCCTTTTGAGCATCTGCCTGGCAGAAGCATTCATAACACTGATGGGACTAGGATGCTACACTGAATACACTCAACCTATGGTTTGATAATTCAGCCTTTAAAATATTAAACCTCAGTATAAATTTGTCCTTGCAAGACATGCTTCTAGGTACAGAACAGCAAAGTAACTACATGGAGATGAAGTCCAGATAAGCAGTAGCTCAGCAAAGAGTAAAACTGAATCACGCAGGAAAGAAAAAAGTTGCTTGAATGAAGAAACTGAAGGGAGGAAATTTTCTTTATTCTGATACAAAACTCTTTGGATGATTCTTTACCTTTTTTGTAAGTGCCATACTTGGAGGGGGACTGATGCAACTGACCAATTTTTGCTGTTGCTTTAAAGAGGGAAAGGGACAGAGAATGATAGATATTGTGTCTTTTTAAGATTCTCTTCAAATGAAAAAAAAAGCCCAAAACAGAGAAGAACCCTTTCAAAGCATGTAGTAGTGGGACCTGCCCAACAATTCTGGAGGATGATCACTGATCTCTGACTACAGTAGAGAGGACAGCGTTCCTGGATGTCTCTGCTTGCCCTGTATGCCACTGAGGCTCCCAGTCCTTGAGATAAACCATTTTTTTCCTTACCTGGCAAGAACAGTAAAAACACGTAACCACGTGAAGGCCGAGACGAGTGACACACAGCAGCATCTGCTGAGTTCTGTCAGTCCCAAGTACAGCTGAAGGTCTCTCTCAGCCCCAGTTGAGACATAGAGCAATTTCAGAGCTTGTCAAATCCCCATCTGTTTTCAGCTTGTATTTTCACCATTCATCTCCTTTGCCCTATGTCTTGGGAGCTCCAGGGATAACACCAATTCTCCACCAAGCATAGCTTCAAATGTGTACTTTTCCTGGCAAGTAGGGGAAGAGAATGAAATAAAGAGAATGTGAGTATATCAATAAACATAAATATATGAATAGTTAGGAACACAGTGCTGATTTAGCATAGCCCACAGGCCTGCATGCAATGATATAGCACTAGAGAGGGACGGCAGGATACCCCTGGGTACACACGCACTGCAAAGGGTGTCTGAAACCGCACACGGGGAGCTCCGCCAGCCCCTTGCCCACAGGCTGTGTCAGAGCTGCGACATGGTCTCTCTCCTGCACACTTGCTACAAGGCCCTGCCTCCCGTGCAAGGTGATGGGAACCCAGGCAGAAGAGAGCGCACGGGGTGGCGGAAAGCACAAAGGGTTTAAGCCCTTCATTCTGACACAATTCTCAGAACATAAAACCTGATTAAGCCTCTTATTTCAGAGCAGGAAGAATATCTGACAAAGCTGTTCTCCAGCACAGAGTATATTCTCCCTGTAAGATCTCTGTTCCTAATCATGTTAAGAAGGCACCAAATAACAGGGATTTCTCCAAGGAAGGCTGAACTCTTTACTGAGAGTTAAATATGTTGAGAAGTGAGGAAAGCAATCTACTAGGAAAACATTAGATTCAGAAGACTAATATATGGGATATGTGTACTGCATGCATTAAAGACAACCCTTCAAAGGCTCTCCTATGATGCAGAAAGCAGGCAGTAGAGGCACTAAACTTACGGACTGTGGGTAATCCTGCATCTGAATCACACCCATAGCTCTGAACAGGGACACTGAGGCACTGAACATCTGTTAGGGAACAAGCCAGCCCAACAGAAACATCGCACACGCAGGCCTGGGGATTTGGCCAGTAACTGGTGGAGGATTTGACACTGCAAATGTTCTCTCTGTGAACATGTAGCCTCTGAGAAGAGAAGAGTACTTGCTTAGGTCCAGCTCTCTGCTCTCTCACAGGCGAAAACCACACTGCCTCCCCTAGCCATTTGGCAGGATGCTGACAGATAATTAAATGAGGAATGGCCACAGGCTTTCCATGAAGGGAAGTGGCGGCTCAGCCGTGCTCTCAAAAACATGCCACCACACTAGCCAGGATTAATGGAGAAGAGGAGCACGAGAGGTGTACAGCCTCCTAGAACACCCCAATTTGCTTAGGTTACTTCATCAAAACTGACCTCGCTGTCCTTCTTCGGTCTCTTGGATGACAACATAGTTGTCCCTTTGCCCTGCCAATTTCTGAATTTACGCTTTCTAACACACCTATTAAAAAGTTTCTGAACCACAGGTAGCATACATTACATAATACAGTCCTTGATATCCCCAGGGTCTAAAATACTGGACAAAAGCATGATGAAGAGAAAATTTTCCAGTGCAAAAACTTTATGTGGAAGCCAAAGACCTTTTCAAGAAATGACATTGTGGAAAAAATCTGCCAGAAAAACGATACAAGAGAAAGAGGAAACCACACTGAGATTTTTATGATTAACTGCTATCAATATTTGCATTATTTCTGTAACTGCATCTCCTAGTCATGGACAAGGACCTCTTGTGCTAACTGCTAAGATATTAATTCCGAGGCACATCTGTGCAGTGTTTGACAGCCACTGTCATTAAAACATAAGGCACTTTGTAGCCTTGCCAACAGACCAAGCTTCTCCTTGTTAACTGTAATTGGCACGCCAGATGATAACTCTTTGCTTTCCAGGACGTCAGTAGGAGCGCTGTATGTCTCATTACTAAACCAAGAACTGCAGTGTGGCGTTTAAAAGGCAGTAAGAACAATGAGGTGGTGTAAGCCTCCTGTGATGATACTTCTAGTGGAAAAATATTACTGGTACCTGAGGAGAAGCCTACCTCACGCTTTTTTTGGCTTCTCCAGGTATCACTGCCAATGACCTGACTGCCTTTCTTACACTTGCTGTAAGTAAGAAATAATTCCTCTGCAGTCAATGGAATTACACAGCTGTAAAACTTGCAAGAGGAAACATTCTATAGTGTGTAGCAAGAGGGCAGACAGTGCCTTACACTCTTAACTAGATCTAAGATTAAATTCATTTTCAGACTCTGTCTAAAGTCAGAAAGAGGAAAGTTTGCTTTATCTGGTTATTGAATGACAATATATTTCTTATGTCTGCAGTCAGGCACTCCTGGTAACATCATTACCACCTAGCACCACATCTGCATGTGCTCTGTGTGTATGAACTGCGTATTCATACAAATGAGCCAGACCACATTTCTGTGTGCTTGTACTGGGGAGTTTTGCTGTGAGAAGCTGACAACAGAAACCACCCTGCTGCAGGGGGTTAGTGGACTGAGCTTGGATATCCTTCCTGAGCCTGCGTGTTTGTGTTCATCTATCTTTCACTGCGCTTGTACATGTTCACATGTGAATGTATGTGAGGAAGGGTGATGGACAAGTTATAATATTCTATGATAAGCTGACATATTTTTTCCCCTTTAACACTGTGGAGAAAGTAATTTAGATAGTATAATATTGTGTGATACGAGTTGTTTAGAAATGCGAGGAACAAGCATACAGCCAGGATGCCCAGATTTTGCCAGGTGGTAATCACGTAGCAGCTCAGAACTGGTCTGACCTATTCAAAATTCACCAAAAGCTACTTCAGTGGTCTTTTAGTAAAAACTGACTCACCACCAAGGAAATTTGCAGAAATAAATTTTATCCGTTTCTAAAAAGGATCAGATCTGTAGCTTATGCCAGGCTGAGGTAGCTAATATGATTTTATAATACATTTATTTAAGCCTGCTTTCAGCAGTATCTACAACCCTACCAGCACAGACACCCCAAGGAACCAGATTCTATTCTGAAGTGTAGAGCAACCATGGCACCAACTGAATTATCAACATTTTTAAGGCTTTCCTGCTGTTTTCACTGGGAGAAAAATCAACAAGATCTTTAATTTAATCTGCTCTTCTTTGTGCACACGCTTATTTCTACCACGCAATACAACATTCTGGCATCTAAGAAAGCTTCCATGGTGATATCTCAAAAAAGTGCTCCATGGGGAATAAAATCAATGCAGGTGACTATTTAAATCCTGGGACCCAAACATCCCCTTCACTGATCCTTCCCCATAACCGATGGTACCACATGACATTGGAAACCAGCTAACAAAAATGACACACAAAATGAGTGCTCTGTTCTGGTTTACAGCATCATCCAAAGATCATGAAGTGCCTGATTCAAAACGCAGCCCAGGCCATGCCCTCTCTGAGAAGCTGTCACCAGAAAGAACAAAACAGCGGCAGGTAACGTGCACAGAGAATGCTTGTCAAGTGGAAACTCTTTCAACATGTTCCATGAGGCATCAGCAGTAATGGAAAAAGTTAGAGAAAGCTTTTCCTGTTTTCATCCTAATCTTTCCTGATGCCTTATAACAACATCCTAGCAATGTATGAATAAGAGAGCAGCTTAGTCATGTATCAACTGCTTATTACCCTGCGTAATTTTAGCTATATTTTACCTATAATTTTAGCTGCAAGTAAAGAGCAGACTACTTAAAGCTTCAGATCAACAGTACCAGGAGATTCTGCAGAAACACCTTTTTAGGAGAGTTCTCTAATAAGAAAATAACCCTAATTTGTTTCCACTTGAGCATTTCTGTCCTTTTGCTGAGTACAGAGCATGTTAGAGACATTAGCGCTGCCACAGCTCAGAAAAGTAATATTAACTGGGCTTGACTTACTGTGAAGGCATTTACACCCACCACTGAGACAGCAACATTGTATCCTTCAAAAGACACAGTGGACGTGCATAGGGGTATTAAACTAATTATCAAGATCACTGTTGATTTTCTCTTTCTGTACAGTTTGTCTTTCTAACTACAACTGCAAATACAGAAACTAGATGACCTGCTTCCCATGTATATTCACCAAATCCTGACAGGTCCCCTGTGCAATTCCAAATGCAGTCATCTGGTGGTTAGCACAAGTCCTCTTTGGAGAATTGCCATCGGCTCTAAACACATATTAATTAAATGCAAAGGTACTTCTGGGAGGTATCTCGTTCTCCTCAGGCAACGTAACCTTATCTAATGTCTGGGAGCATTACTCCTCCCAGTATCACTTTCTATGCTTAACACAACTCTGGGCATATACCTAAAAGCAGAGGACAGGACTCCCCGATGCTCTGCATGGTGCATATCCATTTGCACCCCGGAAAAATGTAATAGTTTTATTTACTTTTGCAGCATATAGCACCTGCTCAAAGCATAGGACAAAAGGGAATTTGGCCTCTACTTTGGAACTTGTTACTCTTTCAAATCAAAGGGACTAGGAGAGGTTCACTGACCTCAAGCCCCCTTCTGCCACTTCCACAGCCGTGGGTGATGGTGACATTTTCTAGACATCATCTGACCTCCCCTGGGAAAAATATGCTTATTTTAAAGTGAAGTCTGCTCAGGCTGAATGGTAATTCAAGTTGAGGGTTTGCCTCTATTTTTTGCTTGTTTGCCATTCTTAAATGCAGATATTTGCATAAAAGAAGGACCATTGTTATCATCTTCTCCCAGTGCTTATTCCCATCTGAATCCTGTTGATGAGAGCTTAATCATTTCCACAGCAACCGAGATCATGACATCAAATAAGGTATAAGCAGCAGGAACAGATGATCTCTCTGGAAGTAGAGATCCTCCTCCATGTACATAAATACTCTGAAAAACAAGAGAGAAATAGAAACACAGAAAATATCTACCACAAAAATGTGATTGTTCTAAAAGGGAATGGCAGTCATTTTTTCTTTCATTCTCTGCTGCTTCTCAACAGCATAACATTATGTTACATGATACAGTTTTAAAACAAGATTAGATGACAGACCTGGCAGTGGGGACAGACAGCACCCCTCGTTGGAGATGGTAAGGCAAATTTACATGTTGTTCCTCTGCCCAGCAAAGCCCACATTTTAATGGTTGCAAAGGAAGCATCCTTGGTCTGTTTGGCTTTAATAACTTTTGCTGAATTTGGTCTAAATCAGGGGCAACGGGCAAAATCCAAGACCCTAAGGCCTTGCTTTCATTAATTAAAATCTTTATGTCAACAGGTACTTTTACTTTGACAACATTAGCTTGTGTGCTAAAAAGCAACAGCTCTGTCCTCACTATGGGGACACTTTTCACATAAGATTTCCGAATGAGCACCTGAAAATCTGACCTTGCAGTTGCTCCTGGAGATGAGTAATGTGCCACAACACAGCATGCGGCCAGCAGAGCTCAGCTTGTTGTCTCCAGGGCATGTATTTACAATCAAAGCATCAGTACTTGGTTCCTGCATTAAGTACAAATGACTCAGCACTTGGGTTTTGGGAAAACCAGACCTTTCTCCTGCACCTCTTTGCCTATAGCACAGTGCTGTACAGTGTGTCAGCTGTTTCCTGAATACTTGTTTCCCACTGTGCAAGCCTCCACAGAAATCTTTTGTCAAGGTTTTAAGAATGCTCTAAATAACCCTACCCCTGCCTAATTGCAAATGTTTTGTATCATCCCTGGTTTTGGCTTCTTTTCAGGTATACTCTTCACCTCCCACCACTGCCAGGAATGAAGAGCTGTCTGTGTGTGGTTACCTGCAGGTAACACCAGCCAGCACAGTGAAGGAGAGACCAATCTTCTCCTAAGCACTTCAATTCATATACTTAATTACACAGAAATCCCAGTTAAAAGGCTGAATGTATGGGGTCATCACCCACTGCGCAACCAAAAATGACAGTGTGTGGAGGGCAATTAACCATTTTGTTGTTGAAGGATTCAAAAGTGTAGGGGTAGATAGAAACAGATGTATTTTTCCAACTTTTCCGGATGGATCATAGATGACTACTGAGTTCAAGGACAGCCAATTGCATGCAACTCAGAAATTATTTAACTGCCTCTCCCATGCCAAACTACACTGTGGCTCAGAGCAACAAGAAGACTCTAGTGTGCCACAGAAGGGTCAGGGACAGGGTTTTCATCATGCTGGACTGAGCAGATAACATCAAAGCTGCAGGTGATAAAATTGCTCAGGAAACTAATACCTGAGACAGGAATAAACTAAATAAAACTGCCATCAGAACAGATTATTGACCACTCTGCCTTGTATTTGAAAATAAAAGCTATAGAGGGATGAAAAGCACTCCCACTCCCTCTCCAAGTAAATAATAAATCTGATGAAGGTTGCAGCTGCTAAACTGAAGATCTGTGGCCCTCAAGTGTGTGTTCGTGGTAATGCGTGCGTGAAACACGACAGGAGCAGGCTCTGCTCTCCCGCTGGGGGACGTAGATGCTGGAAGGGAGACCCACGAGTGAGCTCAGGAAGCTCTGTCATGCAGGGACTGGTGGTGCAATAGGGAATGTAACATCAAAATAGCTTGGAAATATGCAGACTCCTGTAACAGCCCCAAAGCAGTATCACACCAGTTAAAGCAAAGCCTTTCGCTAACCTGCCACCAAAGGCAAGGTAACAGCCCACAAGACTTCCAGCAGGGGTTTTGCCTTTGATCCAGTCTCCTTTATTATTGCATAAAGTCAGCTCATGTAGTGCAAACAGGGCACAACTGAAATGTATCTCGCCCTTTCAGTCAGGAAGGCTATGGATTTAGATCTCACAGCAATACTGGCAGAAAATCCAGTAATAAGATTTGCACCCTTCTAGGTAAAATACAACAGTGACTTCTCCTGCCACTGACTAGTAGTCACAAGGGAATGGAGGAGTATACAGCATGCTTTAGCAAAGGTGAAAAGCAGGAATATCTCATTGACTAGGATAGGCTACACTGCTAAAATTGTGCCTTTGCTCTGGAGTTTATGTTTTCAAAACAGTAGCTAACCTCTTCCCCAAAGCTTTGGAGAATACCAAACAGCTATGCTTTTTCATGAACACTCACGTTCATAAATCCTCTGCTGCTGGAGTCAGGGGGTAATGTGAGAGATCTGAGCCTCATTACAAAGCGTTGGCTAACCACAAATTTAGGTCATTTATCAAAGAACATTATGCACACTCATCCTACAGCTCTTTATGCTGCCTGCCTCTGAAGAAGGAGAAGCCCAGGAGTCTGCCCTATTATCTTTCTCCCAGGATGGCAGGGACACCTAACAGCTCTTTACCCGTACACTTACTGTGTTGCAACTGGCCAAAGCTTCATTGTATGTACAGATACATATATTTCAGAAAGAAAATTTGAGACATCTAGAACATGAAGAGAACTATATACAAAACAAAGTACTAATCTGTGATTTAAACAAACAAAAAAATCTTTCAGTGACTCTTTCTGCAATTTAAACTTCATCATGTTTTCCACTGATTTTTCTCCTGTGCTCCAAGCAGCAAATCTTT
This sequence comes from Apteryx mantelli, assembly GCF_036417845.1. Lineage (NCBI taxonomy): Eukaryota > Metazoa > Chordata > Aves > Apterygiformes > Apterygidae > Apteryx > Apteryx mantelli. The sequence continues at coordinate 11,730,765 of NC_089984.1, read as the reverse complement.
CTTCCTTGCAGAAGGCATCTTTCTGAATGGCTGGCAAATACTAGTATAACACTAGTATCAACTCAGCCAGGAAGGTTTTAGCAACAACAAAATATCCAAATTGCCCTTCCAACGGGCCTCCAAAGGACTGGGTCGTTGTTTGTACACATGCTTCAGGCAAAGACTGTGAACGTCTTATGCAAAACCAATTACTCTCTAACCAAAGGAAAGGTGTGATGTGCAGCACAATTTCCCAATTACTGTTATCCTTGTCATCACATTTTCTCCCAGTGTACTTTCATGTTGCCTTTAAATTTCCAAGAATCAAGTTAATTAGCCATATTGAACAAAGACCCTCTGACCTGCGTAAACAGCCAGCTATAAAGCATCCTCATTTCTTAACCAGTGCTGCTTCTGTGCCACACGACAGATGTAGCTTACTAAGGCTACTGTGCTGAAAAGCACATTTTCTAGGTTTTAGTAGTGGAGTAAGCGGCTTGTTGTAGCTCTCTGCTGAATAGCATGGCGTTCCTTTAGCTGGAAAGAGTGGATTGCCACAGGCCTTTTATTCTCTATATTCACACCCCTAAACAGAAGAAAAATATGATATTCCGCATCGATATATTGGAAGACCCTAAAATTCATAGCATGCCTCGGGTGTGACAAAGCTTGGGGCCACTGCATCAAATATATCTTAATATTAGTAAATTGCCCAATGTTTAGAAACTTTAGATCATCTTTTTACCACTCTGCCAGCTAAAGAAGTCCCTCTAACTTTCCTGAAAGAGTTGACATTTTATCTATTTCATATGCGCAAAACCGTCATCTGTATGCCCCCAGCTAGTGACTACATGCAAAATGGACAACATGCAAATCCTATGGCATTTGCCATATGCTGTGCTGAACGCAGGAAGCACTCGCTGCACGCTGGTTGGCAGTTTCAGCAGACGTATCTTAGCTTCATGCCGATACGCAGCACCCCAGCGGCAGAGCAGGAGGGACGCCTCCACAGTCGTGGTCTGTGCCAACAGACACGGATTCCTGCCGGTGGCACAACCTTCCCCAAGTCTGCGAACAGGGAAGAACTAGTCTTTGTGAAAGAGGCAAGAAGAGTCCAATACACCTCATTTCAAAAATAGGAGAGATCCAGTTTTTTAATAAGAAACATTTCAGTATAAAAATCAGCTGGACAGTGTCTAGTGATCACACTAAAGCACTGAAAGTAGGAAGACGGGCTTATTCTCAGCTCTGCTAGACACTGAGGGAAAAAGGATGGGGAAATTAATGTATCTTCTCATTGCTTCTGTTTCCAAAATGTACTACAGAAATGTTTACTGACCTCAAGGGAAGTTGTGAGGTGTTTGTAACTAGAGTGTGTCAACAGCTGAATATCTTCATGTGGAAAGAGGTAGAGCCAAAGAGGATCTGTAAATGCCACTGAAAACAAGAGCACTACAAAGAAATTTTCCTCAGCCTTAGTTTATCAGAGTCACTTCCCATCTAGTGTCAGTGTGAGGACCAAGGACACCCCCTCTTCTTCCCCATTACCACTGCTATGGAGAAATAACTCAGGTGTCAAAGTATTGCCTGGATGAACTACTAGACATTAAAAGAGCCAGATTTCCCAAGGAAACAATGTATTTACATAACGTAACTTAAATTCATGTAATAAATCTATTTCATCAGCTTTTATGGAGGATACTGGGCTGTAGCTATAGGTCTGTAAACGAGCATAGCTACATAGTGCTGCCAGCTTACAACAGCTGATATGGCACAACTCTTCTTTCAAAAATGACAGTTAATTCCCCCTCTCTGGAAGACATTTTCTTCAAGTGGAAAAGGCAGTCCATCCATGTGGCTGTAAAAGCAGAGCTGAAACATGTTTTTATTATTAAATGGCACCAGCTGAAAGATTTCCTGCCTTTACTGCCTCTGGAGTCTCCCTGAGGTCACCCATCTCAGAGAGCGCTTGCACAGAAAGACAGTCTCAAGAAGATATTTCACATCTGCCAACCCTGCCTTCTGCACAGGAGAGGAAGATGTACTGAAGCACCTGTGCGTCGGCCCCTGGCTCTGCCAGGGTAAGGAACAAGTGACATGTGCGATGTCTGGCTCAAAGCAGGTTTGTGCCTGAAGAGAAGGGCATGAATGAAACAGCCACTGCCCAGACAGCGCAGCTGGCCCACGAACAAAGAAGCCCGTAGGCACAGGCAACTGCACTGCCGGCTGACGAAGAGCTGGAATAAGCCAGTAAGATGCTTCTTGTGACAGTTTTTTTTCTACACTTCCACTCCAAGGGAAAAGTGTCTGAGGTCACATCAAAGCACTTCCATTTAGGTTGGGATGGAGTCTTGTCTCTATGCTAGGGGAAGTCAAGGGGTACTTGCAAGCACTTTATGAGTCCAGGTTGACTCATCCTGAAAGCACTGAGCTGCTGTGGTAAGGGCTGGGTAGGGATCACAGCGTAGGGATGAAGCTGGCAGGGAGTGAATGCAGACTGAATTTCATCCTGGGCATTCCTGAGACAGGGGACAGACATTAGCAGCCCAGCAATGCTCCCAAAGCGGTGAGGATGCACCCCCAAAAACGACTGCCGCTTCACTGTGGGACCCTGGTTTCATGCTTCGTTCCCCCCTTGTCAAGGTGCCACTGGGCTGTCCTGCCCAGGGTCGGTCTCACGGGGTGCCTCCTCAGACCCCTGGGGTATGCAGCTCCTGGAAGTGACTCAGGTCATGGCAGCTGCCAAAGCAGCCTGTTTGTCATGGGAACCAGGATGCCTTTCGCATCATGCAAACCCTGCAATGCTCCAGATGGCATGTACAGGCAGAGCTATTTCCAAAAGAGATGGAGTTGCTCTCAAAGCCTCTCCCCTGGAGAGCTGTATTACTTGCATAATACTTGTACCACATCTCTCAATGGTTCTGTCTGCTGCACCACTTAGTTCTAGAAACAGAAAAATTGTATCAGAGGAAAAGAAAAAGGAAAATCATACTGTTATTATTCCCCCTCTATTAATCTTGCAGAGGTGAGGAATTGTCAAACAGTTCCAACGCTTCAGGAGGATGTCAGCTGAGTTTCCAACTCTGCCCTGCAATAACCTCAACTAGTATGAAATACTGGCAGTAAGCAGCAGATGCCTTGACCTCTCATCAGATTGTCTTTAGCATTAATTTCAAAATCAAGTAAGCTGAAACTTTAAAGGAACTTAAATATAAAAACATTATCCAAGATTTGTCCCTCCTCATGTTTTCATAAGCAGGATCACAAAGCCTTGCATGATAATTCAAAGCAGGAAAGAAAAGGGTTGGAACAGGATGGACAGCAGCAGAACTTCAGATGCATGGATAAAAACAGCCAGAATCTCTTTTTTTCAGCGTTTTGCTGATGCTCACATGGTTTATGCAAAACAAGGAAAAACAGAATGAAACAGCATGTGCAAAAACAAATCAATAAAAGCTTTTCTTATCATACACAGCTTCTCCTTTCTGTGAGAACTGTGGGGGACTCTAGCCTTGAAAAGGTTAGAGGTAGTATTTCTGTTGCTGCTCAGACACAGATGTGTGGAGACACATTAAAGCAGCAGGCATGCGGCATGTGACATCCATCTTGCCGAGGATGACCAATGCCTTCCAAGGGATAAGTACAGCTACGCTCAGTCACGACGGAATGGACTCTCACTGCAAGTGAAGAGAATCTTCAGTGTAAGCCAGGCCATTTAAAGCACTTAAAGCTGAAATACATTTTCAACAACTAGATCTCATGTTGCTAGCCTCCACAGATTTGGGGACAAAGAAAGAGCCCCTAGAAATTTCTATTATTTTTTATTTTTTAGGAACGTGACGCTGCCTGTTGGATCGAGCAATTCAAGTACTAACATTGCCAGAGAATTCCGTAGCCTAGCTGAAGTGTACATCTGAATCTTACCAGTTTGCCTGCCCTTGTTTAAATATTAAGGGAGAAATTCTGCTGTTAGAAATGCACCTGCGAATCCCAATGCCCCTAGCGAGCGGTGCCTACACATCCTCAGGGCTTCTTTGTCCACTGTCCCTGAGATCAGGCAAACGACGCACCAGAATTTTGGAACACTGAGTCTGGAGCCTGGAGTGGGCCACCAAGATCATTACAAGATTACTTCTGACATAATGACAAGGAAATATGAAGTAAAAAGTTAAAAACAGCTCGCATGATAGCCAAAGCAGAACCAGCTTAAATGCATGAGGTTCTTGAACCCCCAAGAAATGTCTGCCATGCTCTCCCCAGCTCCGCCTGTGCTTAAATTCATTTTACATAATACTAAAAGCAGCGCTTGGATCCTTGTCATCTGTGCAGGGATATGTCGGCCTGCTTGATATAGAGGTCTGTCCCTTGGAATCAGCTCTCAGCTATTACAAAGACCAGACACACAGCAGAGGCAGGAACATGAAGTTTGCGAAAGTGACTTAGTTTTGCTTCACTTTACAGTCTTTTTAGGAATCTTTTAGAGGCAGTTGAATTATGGGTAATATAATTTTTTGTCTAAATAAAGAATCATCATTCAGTTGCCAGAAGTGGCAAAATCTGACCCTCCAGTGGTGGTATTTATCACTTGATCTTTGCTATCTCTATCTACACTTACCATATCAAGCCTCGTAGCGACCACTTTCCAAGGAAAGGCCAGCCACATGGGAAAGCAGCCACATTTCCTTTGCTTGAAAGATTTGCTCCAAGGACGTGTTGAACTCTCTTGGTCTGGATACTCCTCTTCATGCCTGGTCCTCTCCTGTGCTGCTGGCCTGCTCTCTGCACCTGGCACTGCCAGAGTCAGAGCTTGCAGAATAATCACATCTCACTGCAGTACGACAGCACCCTGTCACTAAGGCTGAGGCATGGGAGCCTACCCAGCTTGACCCCAGGATGTTGTTTTATTTTGACAAATCTGATCAGGATGAATTTGAGTGCCTCAATAAGATTTTTTCCCAAGCTATAAGCTCAAGTCCGCACACTGAAATCTGAGCAGCTGTCAACATGACTAAATAGTTACTCTTTTTCATTTATGTTCCTGCATCACACTACATTTGCTTTTTGCTGGTACTTTGTGGTGCACTGGTGACTTTTACTATATGTCCATCTCAGCTGTGTGCATAAGGCAGCAGAATTTCCACGTGTACATGGAATAAAAATCCTGTTCAAGCCTTGTTGTCTTTAGCAGCACATGCTCACATTGTGCTTCCCAATAACTAAAGGGCAATTGCCTGGCAGCTGTCACTCTTTGAGAGGAGTCTCAGGTTCAGATGGGAATTATTTAGCACCGCAGATTTAATGAAAGTTGGCAGAGAATCATCCCCTAGTTTTTAACCAGCTCTTGAAACTATAAAAAGTGATAGGTCAGTCTTTGAGCTGGTAAATGCTGATTTAATCAAATCCCACTAATTTACATGAGTTAAATGTTACACTTGCCTTCCATCCTTGAATATGCCTTGGCACCTTAGATGATAACCATCTTCCTCTGAGATTGCCATCCCATCTCTCTGCAGGTCACATCCATCCCCCTTTCTCACACAAAAAACAACTACAACTAGGACCATGGTTACAGACATGCCAAGTGAGCAAGCGCACTTTTTCAACTGTATTTCTGGAAACACCAGTTGACAAAGACATACAGTCGTAGGGTAAGGAAATTAGCTTTGTCTTAAGTGTCAACATCATTCAAGGAAGAAGCAGTCTTCTGAAACATCAACGCTCAAGCAAACAGAACAGCACTTTAATAGGACCTAAACCGAATGGCAAAATCTCCAACCTCGCCCAAATAGGTATACAGAAAAAAATTCTTGCCTCCCTCTCCTTCCTCCTTTCCTTTCCTGTACTTGTGATTTCCCCACAGGCTGTCAAAAGGAGTAATATTCTAATATTGTTTGTCTCACTTTTCAAGCTCAAGCTTTCATTACAAGCTCAGAATTAGGAAAAATCATTCTGGCTCCACCTGCATATTCCAGCATTTTCATGACAGAAGGGTAATCACAGAAAGATCATATTAGCTCACTTCTTTCGTTCCTCCCTCCCAACATGTGGCATCGGGAGAAGATGGTGCAACGTTCTTGTTACCTTGCAAGGTATGAATTAGTATCCAGAACAAGACAAGAACAGAGTAAAAGCAATGGCACCTCTGCAAAATAAAGACAGTTCCTCTGCTTTTCATTGATAGTGTTCCTTTATTACCATAAAAGCCTGCACTGCCAACATTTACATGTGATTTAATTCCTGATCAAGCCTGTCTCAGATTCCCTAGCTGTTCTGATTACTGGATGATCAGAGGAAAGAAAAAGGCAGGATGGGTGAGCTGTCCACCAGTAGCAGTCACCAAACAGGAATATAGATTCTTTTTTTTCTTTCGCTTGAAAGAAAAAGGATTTGCTGGGTTGGTTTTTCATCTCCTTTCCCCTTTTCATTCAGAGTGACAGTTGTTCGATTCTGTGTGGCATGTCAACAGTTTTTTATAAATTAATGTATACTTCTAGGGCTATCTTTATGGCAGGAATACCTCCTTGTGAAAAGCACAGGTTAGAGTGTCATGGACTGAACTATGACAAACTATTCCATTTTCTTTATGTCCTTAGAAGTAATGCTTATTTTAACTATTTTAGGTTGGGGGTTTTGCTTGTTTTTTGTTTTTATAGGCATCTGATTGCAAGCCCCCAGGTAAAGGGCTTGTTTGAGAATCTATACACTTAGACCATTCAGGCTGCCTCTGTCCCAATCTGAAAAGGTCATGCTACACTGGTTAGAGATTAGTTCATGCTTCCATATCTGCTGAGATTATCAACATCAAATCAAACTCTCTACTGATTCACAGACAGCTTGAACACTGAAGCTCTGCTGCATGTGCAGACTAAAAAAAAACTGGAAAAAAAACTACAGTAATTTTTCATTAGCCACTGAATTAACCCAACTTTGTATGCCTCCAGGAAGTGGCATTTGGTCCTTACATATGTCAAAACATCAGACAGTTAGCACCAGCTGCAGTCCTACATATATTATAGCTGTTCCCAGGACCTCCAGCAACTGCCACACCTCTCCTCATTCTTTTGCATGACCATGTTCCATGTGTTCCTTAGAGAGATACCAGAAAAGAAAGCAGGAATACCTGCCTTTCACCCAAGTGAAGACCATGATACATTCCCTCCTCCTGCCAGAGGTATGGCTAAAATGGAAAAGTCTGAGTTGTTTGTCTCTGTATTTTTTTTTTTTTTTGACTCAAACACTGTTGTCATTTCATTCACCTAAGAAAAGCATTGCCTCAAATAAACATCTTTCAGTTTTTGAAGTGAATTTCATACTAGACTGATAGCCTAGGAGACAGGGTCCTTCTCTGTATTTCCAGAAAACAGACAGAAATGGCAGTGGCATCTCAACACCTACTGCCCCTCAGCCCTTGCTAGTCAATACCACCTCAAGGAGCATAAAAAATTTCCCGACTTATCATTTAATTATTTGCTTCCTTGACGAGACAAAGACTAAATGGGTGCCATGAATCCTATGTGTTAGACACTTACCTGCCAGGAATGGGAAGAGAACTCACTTCACCAGAACAACATAAGACAATAACCAGTGCTGGAGGCAAATCTAGGAGGGAAAGATGTGTTATGCACCACTGGTGTGATGCACTGCTGGCAGTCTCCCGAGTCATCCCTGCAAAGGTTTCTCTGTAGTAGGAACCAGAGCTAAAATACGGATAGAAACACACAGTGACTGCAGTTGTTAGAATGAGAGGATGGAGATACGGACCAGGACTTTCCTCTGTTACAGGAGATGCTCAGGTAGATCGGTAGAGTTTCGAATATATCTATTGGAAAGGACAGAACTATTGATCCGTATTGAAGGAGAGAGGAGGGATGGTAGGAAAGGAAAGAGTTGCTAGAAATAAAACAGTAATTCTGTTTTCCAACCAGGAAGAAAAAAGAGAAATTGTCTATTCCTATCCTACTCAGCAAATCAAAGAATGAGCAATTTATTAGCTGGGATAATAAGACTTGGCTTCTAATGTGCCCAATTCGTCATTTGCTGGTAAGTCTACACCTGATCTGTCAGCAGCATAGATGAAAATGATAGATCTGTGACTTTGTTGGCATAATAAATGCTAGCATATACAGATGAGAATTTTTCTTATCAACAGCTACCTCAAATCATGCGGGCACCAAGGACTATAAACACTGACTTGTTATTCTGTGTCCCCTGCTTGGAGGCCCCGGCTGCCTGCGAGAGATTAGGAGGAAACGAGAGGGGCTGGGTGCCTGGGCAAGAGGGAGGGAGTACACCAGCACAGACACAGACTTACCATTTGACACCGCTGGTGCTTTTCATTCCTTCTTTGGAACAGCTTTCCAGAGCTAACACTTCCTTTCTGTGCTTCTGCCACAAATCAGTATATGACCAAGCCTAAAAACAAAGAGAGTAATTTGGTTTTGTTGTTTTTTCTTTAAGCAACAGAGTATTTGCTGGCTAAAAGAACTTTAGGTGGGAAAGACAGTTACTTCTCCATATTCCTTTCTGAACCTTCAACATCTTCCCTTCGTTTTTGCTGCTTTGCTCTCCCTTCCAGGCCTTTCCCTTTTCTGAATCTCCACTCCTCTGCCTTAGTGTGGAGCCTTTGAAAGAATAAAATTAGGCTAGGCTCACTTTAGAAGCCTTCAGCAGAGCCTATTCTCAGTCAGAAAAGCATGCATTTTATCAGTATTTACTGCAGCTCATATTGTTACAAAAACTTCTAAATGAACAAGACAGAAAATGCAATAAAAGCAGAGTCAAAAAAAGGCATATTTCCTATCGCCATAAAAAAGATGAAAGCAGAAAATGGCTCAGAATTAACCCCCCTGTTCCACTCCAAGAACAGCTTTTAAAAAAAACCTTGAAAATAAAACAGCAGCAATAATAATGGAGATGCCATTGTTTCCAACCTTCTATTTCCCTTGGTTTTTTCTGTTTTTTTTTTTTACTCTTTTCCTTTGTGTTTTGGCAGCTGTGAATAATTCTGTACCCTGGAATTGTTCTGCAGGCTATTAATGTCTGTGACCTTTTACATCAGCAACAACAGCTTTACTCTCCAGTCATTTCTTGAAGTGCTACCTAATATGGATTTAACACAACTGAGGCGGCCTCCCACCCTCCCCGCCAAGACATGCAGAGACATGCTTCAGCCTGTCCTTTCAAAAAAAAAAAAAAAATCCAATCATCGAAGAGGGATATGCTTTTTAAATAACTGTGTTTCATGGTGACAGGAAACAGCCACCTATATTTTGCCTTTCCCAAGTCTTCTTGGGGAAATAAGAGGACTGATATTACAGTGGAATGATTATACAAGAAAATAATATCTCATTATATCTGAGCCATTATGGGGTTCTCTTTTGAGCTTGTTGCTGCTGCTTCTATTTTTTAAGAGTTTTTTAAAAACCCAGATGCGATCAAACAGATATCAACAGCACTCTCCAACTCTATGATCAAATGCACACACATATCAAAAGTGTCTCTAGTTCTTCTTAGATTCATTTAATCAAAGAGGTTAATAGACTGGAGTCTAGTTATCAGCAGCACAGTGCTGCTGCAACAGTCTCCCATGATGGAAACAGACGGTGTCCTGTTGCAGAACAGATGGATAAAGTGGGCAGCAGATATGCCATTTATGCCAGGATGAAGGGGCCTCAAAAACAGAGGCTTTTAAGAACTCATGAGCCCTTTAAGCCTCTGCATAATTTCAAGGTATACTTTGCTTCAATCATGAGCCAGAGATTTGTCAAATGAATTTGCAGAAGGTTATTTTTTTATTTTAGCAGGTTAAATGAATTGCTTTAATGGGTCAAGAAATATCCAGCTGAGACCCTGACTATGATTTATGTTTTTTAGAAGTCAAAGTAGGTTCCTAAATGTTGCTATCCCAGTTTAAATTGGAAGTGAGGTGCAGGTTAAAATAAAGGGTAGAGATGTACTGGATGCAGCAATACCTCAGACTTGACATGGATACTGCAGAGCAATAGAATCCTTTGGAAGTTTCCTTTGGAAAAACAGATTTGGGGGATGCCAAATTTTTCGTCTTGTATCTGACTTATCTCATTTCCTTGCCAGTTGTCCTCAGACATTAACTTCTTTGCATGGCCTGACAAAATCTTTTGGGCCTCTATTTCTCTTGGTCCAGGCCCTTCATTTTTTCCAGTCACACAGACCAATGAGCAGGGACTTCTAGACAATTTGCTCTAAAAAATATTTGACAAAAAAAAGATGAGCTTCTGACAAAATAAACATTTCAGAAAATCTGTTTTTCTCATGGTATATCAAATGTTCATAAAAATCTTTTCAGTTAAATCCTTTTCAGCTGAAGCTGTTCACATTCTCTGATGAGAAGCTGACAATTTGCAAGGCAAATCAAGACATAAAATGTTTTGGTCTGGTTTGTGTTTACATTTTTCATGGAAAAAACCCTCATCACAGCATCGTCACAACTGGGCTATCTTTCTCAGACATGCACATAGCAAATTGGCCACGTGATAAGGGACCCACAGCAACAAGGAAAATAGAGTTGATGTCCTCATGGAAAAAAAACAAATTGCTGGTTTCTATAATAAAGTCTTTTAAACTGTGAATAAGGGAGGGAATGTCATGAAGCCATGGCAATATTTTAAGATTCTTGAAAATTACTGAGTTCCTGTGAATGACTTACCCACTCAGAAACCCATCTTCCAAAATGGAGGATGACTATGAATTCTCATGTTGTGTATATGGTACCTTGCACAATGATGATCTTTCATCTGGAAACAAATACAGTACAAATTGTGAATAATATAACCCAGAACTTTCCATTCTTAAATAACTCAGCTCTTTCCAATCACGTACTGTGCAGTACGCTTCACTTCAAAGTCACTCATTTAAAACTAGCCCAGGCAAGGAGCTACCACTACCTAACAGCTCCTTGGCAATTACATTTCAGTTCCTGAGGGACAGATACCAGAATTACCCAAAACACCACCATAAACAGTAGCTCTTCTGTCATGTCATAGCTGACAGGAGAAGGCCTGAATACCTCTGAAAGATGGTACCTCTGAAATATTAGTCCATTCACATGGCTTGGTGTGGACTGGTCTGGCAGAGCAATGTAGGGATATTAGCTCATTTGCTATCTGTCTTCCACTTGTTCTGGAGACAGAAGCACAACTCTCCCTTGACATATGAGAACTAACATACTGGAAAAAAAAACGTAAAAAATTAGATTTGTTTTGCTATATCCAATATGTTCTCGTCTCTTGTCTAAGAAGCCCATCTGGTTTAAAAATACACAGCACCTGTGTAAATTTTTATGTATTGAAGCTTGAAGTGCTAAATATTCTTTGTTGTAAAAATAAATCATGGATATTAAGTGCAATTTTTTAAATGTTGGTAATTTGATGTACTTCTGACTTTACTGAACATGTATTTTCTGATTCTTCACTGAAAGGCTTTTCAGACAAAGACAGCCATTCTGGAAAAAGGAGAGAAATGAAGGGGATCACACAGTATGGCCAAAGGACGTATCTGTACACTTTGCCTATCTCAATGATAGCCTTCTTTCCAACTGTCTCAGCTGAGCTGCTCCAGTCTTTTGTTACGGAGGAAAGTATTCTCTCTCCATCTTTCCAAAAGACAGCTGAGTCACAGAGCAAAGAAAGAACTGAAATACTGCAGAAGAAATCTACATCTCAGATATACACCAACAAATTCCTGTTAGTGATGATGCTGAATATATATTTTTTCTGTCCCAACCAAATGCTACATCTCTCTTGCTCTTTTGAATGTTGTGCTTTGAAATGTTGGAGAAGTGTGGAAGAACATTTGTATCTGAGACCTTGCTTCAAATCTCCAAAATAAAAGAATGGGAGATAACGAATGGATGCTCTTGATGTCACTGGTATAATATCCTACGGCTGTAGAAACAAATTCAATCTATACCATTTACTATGCTAACACATGATATTACAGCACGACACTAGTGAAAAATGTGCCCGTTTCCCACTGGAGATAAAAAATCATAAACAAGGCCCCAGACATCTACAATGCCTATTTAGCTATAGCTGTGCTATTACTTGGTACACATGTGACAGAGTATGCTATTAGGCAGCCTAAGAAACTGGCCATTGTCTTTCTGCCCTCAAGTCAGGAAGGATTCAAACCATTTCTAAATCTGAGGACAGCAAAAGCACTTTAAATATGCGGATAATCTCAAGATGAGGAAAAAGGTTATGGGAATGAAGAGGCAATCTAGTGATTTCTTCAGGCACTGCTCTCATTTATGGCTATGTAGGCATTCAGTGAGGGGCTAGGAGCTGTCATAGCTGTCTTATGATGGAGAGATGGAATTCAGTTTGCTTACATCCCTCCTTTACAACACAGCAGGTACAGAAGCAGCCCAAACTAGCAGCTTACTCCTTCTCAAATAGCAAAATCTGATGATCAGATATCTCTTCCTTCTTTGCATGCGGAAGCTTATTTAAACCTTCCTGCAATCAAATCCCTTTCATTCAGTAAAGGGTTTTATACTGAGTTTTCAAGCTTTGTGGAACTTGAAGGAGTACAGCACCTTCTCAGACTAGGAGATTCATTTGTACCGGCAGGATAAAGGACTTGGACTATACAGTAATGCTCTTGTGGTGGAACAGAGACCAATTTGAAAATCTCAATTCAGAATTTACCATGTGTCAAGACGATTGTTCAGACTCCTCCAACCGCCAGCAAACGCAAGTGTGCTTTGAAGAAGGGATGAGAAGACCCTTCTCATGTGGATTTAAAGGTCTCCTGCTGTTGTTCAGAAGGAGAATCAACTAGTAATTGTTCTGCTCTGTTTCTAGTAGAAAGAGTTTTAAATTAACTCATGAGGTAATTTTACACAGGTTCAAGTAAGCCAAGAATAGATGACAGACTTAGGAAAAGGGCAGAAGGGCAAGAGTAAAAGTCATCCTTAGGATCTTGCTCAACTGAGCTATTCCAACACTTCTGTAGGATTTACACAAATCATCTTAGTCATTCTGCTTATTATCATTGTAATAAATCATTAGATTTCTAAGGCAGTGTCACTTTGTTACTTAGTATTTTATATGACTCTTCACCTTCTTTGTTTACTGATCTGTTACGAATGAAACGCAGCTGGGGGGCCTGGCTGTTCCTAAAGGCTCTGTGTTATCTAATACATCATTTCAAGTTTTGAAACACAAAGTATATGTTAAAATCCAATTAGAAAGGCAAACAAATCATGACAAAATCTAATGGCATAAAACAAATTTGAAAGCTTAAACAATTCCAATTTACAGTTATATTGTATAACCTAATGCAGCTCACCTTGCCAAATGGCACCATTAGCATTTAAACTTCAGAAGAACACCATATGCAGTGAAAGGATATTGATTACTATACTGGAAGGAAGATTAAGGCTAAGAAAGGTGTGACAGTTCTGGACAAGATGTGCTTGCAATCGTTTTAACCCAGACTCAGGGACTAAGAAGGTCATCTTGGAACGGCTGGAGCTGTTGCCTCTCTGGTAACATACATGCAAAACAAAATGATCCCAAATTCATCAGTAAAGACACCTTTAAACCCATTAAGCCAAAAAACAGTTTAGCAAATAAATTACGTTGTTTTAGGTCTCTGAAAGGACTTTCCAGACTCAACAGGACAAGCTGGAGAAGTCATTGGTTGCAGGTCTCAGATCTCATTCTCACTTCAAGAGATATTTGAGAAGAGAAACTAAGGCCAGTGACATAGAAGATAGTTTAAATAGAAAGCAAAGAATAAAGGAACCAGGAAAAATTACAGTGATTGCATTAAAAAAAGAGACGTAAGCCTGTAAAGTAAGTGTTTAAAATGGTTTTAGTGCATAAAACCAAAATATAGTATTCAATCATCTGGGCAAAAATGGGAAAGAGGGAGGGGAAGTAAAGAACTGTAAAAAGACACAGGGAGGAGGACTGAAAGATAAATGGGACAGGGACAGGGAGGGAACAAATGCTAGAGAATAGTTCAAGAGAAGCAACTATGAACTGCACTACTGAAGTCAAACTGGCCAAAAACATGGGTTTAACTTAGTCTGGGGATTTATTCTGCTGCTGTAATTAAAATCAGTACTTTTTAACATTTATGCTACTACAGTTGCAGCTAAAGACAGATCTTTACAATTTAAACAATATGCATACATGAAGCAAAGGACAGTTATGGGAGTTCTTAAACTTTCAGGACAGCTGTCGAAAGCAACTTGGCACAAAGGTGAGTACCAGTGATGAATAACCCTGACCAAGTTTAGATACAACTTTTTAACTTTGATTAGTACCAGAAAAATAAGGCTATGCATTTTAATGTTGTAAATACAATGAATGTTCTTTTTATGGTTCCTGTTCACCCACTTTCAAAAGGCTGTCTTGCTGGTGAAGATGTATTAATATGCACAGATCAAGTTTAGAACTTATCTCCAACCTTTAAATCACATTTGAGCATAAGTCAAGAAATGCAAGAAAGATCCTTTAGTTTTGCTTTCAAGATGTCACATCTCTGAATCAAAGCTAGCTGAGGCTGAGGTAGATAATGTAATGCTGATCTTCCAAAAGGGAAAGATTAGAAAGGTGTCAAGAAATCCAACAGGAAAAAGCCATTTTCGAATAATAATAATAATAGCAAAAGAGATGGATGTACTTATTTATTTGTTCTTGTTGCCTGGGATTATTGTATAAATATCCTGAAGGATAGTAAGCAAGCTTCTGGGAACATCTTGAACTTTGATTCTCCAAACATTCCAACTATTGCTTAAAGGCAATGCCCCCAGCAGCCAGTTGAGATTGAACATCTGGAAAATGAATGTTTGATTCATAGGTAGATAATGAAGCCACGGCTGCAGGTTGCTGTAGACATGGCAGATGATATTTTCATGCTCTACTTCTGTAACATTCATTCCTGCCCTTGGAGACATTTCATTGCTAGCAGACTGTGGACAATATGTCTGAATGGCTTTGGTTTGTGAATCAGGACTTCTAGATCAATGTTGGACCATTAGAAGAGTTCACAGAATTGCCCTTATGCATTTTCCATAGCAATCCAGAGACAGTAGAAATGCAGACACTTTTTAAAGAGAACTTGAAATCCAAACTGGCTTTTAGGAAACATACAACAGAAGTGCATCATGCTTTCCCTTTCTGAGGTTCTCATTCAAACCATGAACTAATTTTCATCAAGATCGCACAATCGTAACACAATCTGGCATGACAGAAAGTCCTAGCACACATAAATGCTCCATCTCCATTGTACAACTGAGCTGTCTTCGAAGAACTGTGTGTAGGCTCAGAATTTAAACAGCAAGAGGTGTCAAGAAATCAGATGCACTGGCAAAGGTATGTACACTAGAGTTTGTGCACACGAGTGCACGTATCATTAGAAAAGCTGAGGACATCACATGCTGAGATTAACATGCGTTAGAATTAGGAAAGCTGTACAAAATAAGTTCCCGTCCAAACCATGATTGCTACATAAACCATCAAAAAACAACTGTCATTCAGTTTCTAACAGAAACTATAAGCCAAACTTTTAAGTAACTCAAGAATTTTTCCAGCTTTTGCTACTATTCTCATCTCTGTGCTAAGACTCTCTAAGTTTAAGATGACCTTCCTGCCATAACAACAATGCAGAATTACCTGTCTCATCCATCATGCACAATGTGTATTTGAGTCCATATCCCATCTGTCCTGGTCATTCTGCTTCATTTCTTCCTCGGCATGACAGATGAGGAAGCTGAAAGGTATGATGAAACATGCGTGATAGAAAGCAAATACGGATTTAGAGATGGGTTATTTTTGTTTCTCTTGTGCATTCTTTTAATTTTTCAGAATTATGCATAGCAAGTGTGGAGCTGAGTGTGAGGTTTTTTTATGTTTTTTTTTAATTGCTGCTTCTAATGTCAATTTCTACCACCAATTTTTTTTCCTGCCTCATATATTTTGGATCTGTCCCAAAACTCTAGAAGAGAACTAAGAACACCTGCCACTAACCAGCTAGTCAGTAAAATGGTGGCCGCCACACCATGGAGAGCCTGCAGCCTTGCCTAGCAATTATCTGAAGGACAATTTGAAGACTCTCAAGGCCATACGAAATCCACTGTGTGTACCAAACATCGCTTGCCTATTCACATATTAAATGCATTTCTGCATCTTTGCACACCTGAAATCTGTCATTTACATAACAAACACAAGTTAAAAACTCATAAATGTCACCTGACAAGTTCCAGGTCCAAGAACGCAGTCTTGGAAATAGAATCTGATATGTTTAAATGGATTTTGTAATTAACCTTTATAAAAGATGAGTTTGGAACAACTTTTTTATTCAAGGCAAGCAGCATGTGTCATTACTGTATTTGACTGTATGTGAATTCCTGACAACATGACTCAATATATGTCTGTATGTAAGAGAATTTTTGTGTTAATTTGCATATTTAAGCATACACATAAACATATGTATACAGGGACTGTTATGGTTATTCACATCTCTTTGTGGGTAAGGCTTGAACATGGCTGCACCTGAGAATAGCTAAATGACACACAGTGAATACAGTTTTGTATCTATGTAAATGTACGTAAGAGAAAGAGAAAGATGCAGACACGTATGCCTATAAGGTTC
Organism: Apteryx mantelli; assembly: GCF_036417845.1. NCBI lineage: Eukaryota > Metazoa > Chordata > Aves > Apterygiformes > Apterygidae > Apteryx > Apteryx mantelli. The sequence continues at coordinate 11,714,142 of NC_089984.1, read as the reverse complement.
ATTATTTATACACCTCCACTACCAAAAGATCAGTATAACCTATTATTTTGCACATGCAGCAGCATTTCTCATAGGTCACGCATATTTTTGCAGCTAATTAGTAAGCCATCCAAACAGATGTTCTTCATGTCCACTGGGTTTTCTATTTCTGTTAGGCCCCCTCTGGCCTCCAAAATTATATACTTAGGTACCAGTTGCAGAAACCAGGGGATTTAAGAGAGATAATAATTCTCCTGCATGTTTGTATCATTTGTAATGCAGAACAGTCAGGACACCTGATGGCCTACCAGAAGTAGTGTAACCAAGGGAAGAGAAGGGAGGGCCATAGGTCTCTTGGTCTGAAATGAGCACTCGAATTCCTTCACTGCACAAGGAGAAAGCTAGAATTTTGTACAAAAGGTCTCAAAAATAATGACTTGGAGTTTCAACAAGATAGATCTATTACATACCATAATGAATCCCAGGC